>NC_056727.1:1016720367-1016832867 GCF_019279795.1 Protopterus annectens
AGCCTGTCACAAGTGGTGTCCCACAGGGCTCAGTCCTGGGCCCACTCTTGTTTGGCATCTACTTTTCTGAAGTACAAGCAAACACAGGAGGGTTATGGCTGACAAAGTTTGCAGATGACTGCAAACTGGGCGCCATAGTCGAAAACACATCTGACACAGATATCCTTCAGAAGGGTCTCACAGAAACGGATAACTGGTGCCAGAGCCATGGCCTAAAGTTAAATGCCAAAAAATGCATAGTCATACCCTTCGGGAAAAACAAGGTTACCCCTAGCTACCATATAGGTGGTAATCCTCTGAGCACAGAAGAGGTTATCAGGGACCTGGGGACCCAGGTTTACAGTAGCCTGTCATTCGACACCCATGTAGCTAAAGTAGTTAGGAAAACCTTCTACATTGCCCACCTTATCATGAAGGGATTCACATCTAGATCAAGGGAGGTCATAGTCTCCCTATACTCATCACTCATCAGACCAATGATTGAGTACAATGCCCCATTCGGAATGTATCTGACCCGACACTTGCAGCAGCTGGAGAGGCCACAAAAGTTCCTCACCAAAAGGATAAAGGGTCTCAAAAATCTGTCCTATGCTGCCCGACTGAAAGAACTCCAGCTCTATTCAGTCGCTTACCGCTTGCTCAGAGGTGACCTTTGCCTGACATACAAGGCCATTTCAAACCCAGATTTGATGAATATGCTTCACCTCAAAAAATCTAGATCCGTCAGAGCCACAAGGGTGGGAGACTTAAACCTCGACACGGCTATTAATAGGACGTGCTGGAGCGATAGATTCATCACCCAAAGACTCCCTATGCTGTGGAACAAAATCCCGGTATATGTGAGGCAGAGCACCTCGCTGGCCTTGTTGAAGAGAAATCTTGACCAATGGATGAGAGATCGCAGATATACCCCAGGGATTACCTCAGTGTCACTGCTCGACAGAGGCACAGCAAAATAATGGGTATAGTTCCCCATACTAAAGGGGTGACGTAAAGCCACAAAACTATGGGCTAGGCTTGTAAATGCCCTCGGGCAGATAGCCTAGTATGAACCTATGAACCTATGAACCTATGAAATATCTGATAGCCGATCTAAAATTAAGTGCTTTGAACACATACTATAAACACAGCTGGGATTGGAAATGGTCGAAATGCCACCAAAGAGAGAAGGAAAAAGAAGAGGATGTCAAAATTTATGGTGACTGTGTAGTGTTACTGAAGTAATTGGTATGAATTTACAAGAACATAAAAAACAGTGGTTGTCAGATCGACTTCGTGTAGGAAAATCATTGAGGTCAAGAAGAGACACGGTTAACTAAACAACTAAACAATGACAACAGCTATGCTGGTTGATGAAGTTCTAAAGTGCAATTAAGTTGAGGAAGATAGGTTGTAACACTGAGCAAGTGAATATATTTTGGCAATTTAACACAGAGCAGGGTGACATGTATGGGAAAAAGCATTGCGCAGACAAGGGTAATGAGAAGGCAGACAAAAATACATGGATTTATGTAGAATGGTCTCAAGTGGTTTGAGTTTGAGGACAGTAGTGGTGACATAAGTCTGTGAGGAGAAAGGTGGGTGTGATAAGATGAGCTACAGTGGTAGAAACTCAAATGTGAGGATAACAAAGAAGAAAGAGAAGCGATATGAGGTAATAGTGAGGAGGAAATCACTGGGAAAAGTGGTGAGTTAAGTGGTGAATAGTGGATTTTGTGGAGAGTTACGGAGTGAATAGTGGATGTTGTGGAGAGTTACGGGGTGAATAGTGGATTTTCTGGGAAGTGGGTGCAGAGAAATGTGTGTGAAAAGAAAAGCACTGGAAGTAGATGCAGTACAGAGTGTATGGGAAAGAGTGAGCTGGGAGTTTGGAAAAGGTAAAGAGAAAATATAACAGCAGACTGCTGTCAGAAAAGGGTGCACTTCAGAGAGAAGCATGGAGGAGGGGTTCAATTAAAAATGTGACAGGACACAAGGTTGAACTGTAAATGTAATAAAGGCAGTAGTGACTGACACCAGTAAAAGAGTCTATAAAGATGAAAAAGAAACAAAAATGTAAGAAGACATGGTATGGTGGTTACTTTTCTGCTGACAATGGACTACAGGACAGTATGGGTAAAGCTGGATAATTTTCTTCACCAAGAGAGTAGCTATGCATTGTGGAAGTATGGACACAATGTGCAGAGCTGCTGTGTTGCCACAAAAAGAATTCTTAGACTAAGAGTAGAAATACAGATTTCTGGGTTCACTGCTGTTCTGTGTGGACAGGAAAAGTGGAAGAGTGTTTTCTCTGAGAAGTACATATTGTCATCATTACGGTCTCTCTTTTCCCACAATATTATTATTATTACCAAAAAGTAAGGTGTGTTTAATTCATTAAAGGAAAAGCACATTGTTGGTTGCTTTATATAATTGCCAGGATGCAGCAGGTAATGTGTACATGTAGAGTCATAAACTGTCTATATATGTTGTTTAGATATATTTTTGGTGTGAGTGTATGCATAGATACTTGTATATATATATATATATATATATATATATATATATATATATATATATATATTTTTTATATTTAAAGGTTTTAATATATGTATGAAGAATTGGTTTTGATACATAAGTAAATTATTTGTTTAGTATATTTATTGTTTTTTTTTTTTGTAATAAAAAAAGAATAGGTAATATTTAGTGGGAAGAATTAAGCAAGTTCAGTAGCTTAGGATTGGTTGGATTTGAACACATGACTTTAACATAATCCCCCGGATTCTCTATAGCTTGCACGGCATGCAAGATTGGTGCAGGAGCTCAAGCAGGCAATATGTCTGCTGTGCTATCCAGGAACAGCCTGCATGGGTGTGCACAAGCACTCCTGCACTAATCCATCATGGACTAAGCCCCTGTATGCAAATCACCCCATTTGGAGGAGAAATCTATGCAAATTAGGTGATTCTGCAATCCAGGAAGCTTGCAACTGGCCGTGCAGGACTAGTGCTATCTGCAGAAATGTACTCGGTTAGTAACGGATTACATTTCTGAAAAATCCAAAACAGAGCTGTGACGGCTCCAAATAAAGGCTGCATATCATGGAATATGCATGTCAGTGGCCAAGTATAAGGTCATTGGCATTCCAAACAGTAAAAAATACAAAAATCAACTTTTAGTTTTTTTTTAGCTGATCTCGGCTGTTTAAGCATAGGGCAGCGGCATGCAAATGGGATCGGGGGGAAATAACAAAATTAACCTAAATTAAGCATTCTAACTAAAACCAGTATCCTGCTGTGCAAGTCAGTGGCAGGCAGAAGACAACATGGCCAGTGAGTAGGGGTTGCTAAGGGGGGAGACTCAGTGTGAGACATGTAATAATGCATTAGCAGGCAATCCTGTGCAAATGAGGGGAAAGATTGTGTATCCCAGTTTTCCCCAGCATGTGAGTCAGGTCCCAACACTGTAAGAGTAGGAATAACTTGGTGCAAGCCCAGGAGTTAGGTGACATCATGGGAGGGGGTATCAGGCATACTGTAAGTGGATTGGAGCCCTGTGGCTCATGTTTGCACTTAGCTTAGCACAGCTAAGCTGGGGAGTGTGTCTAAACCTGCCTAGCTCTCTTTACAATGCCCAAGCAGGTGTGTGTGCCGCCCACCAGGTTTTAAAGGCAGAAAAAAAAAAGTTAAACCAGGAAATAGTGGCAGTATGCACATTTGTGCACTATGTTTGTGCAGTGCGCCCCCGTGCTTAAATAGGAAGGCAGTAGGAAGGGAAAACAGCAGTAGGAAGGTAACCCAGGAGAACTAGTATAGTTGGCAGGTGGAATGTATCAGAATCAGCCAATTACACAGGCAGCATACCAGCCCAGCCCAGAACACTACTATAAACAATGCAAACACCTTCCCCTCTGGTTTTGCCTACACTGTACACCACCAGTGTAAACATGTGGGGAAATTTTAACACTCACAACAGCAAAATGATAGGGACTGCAATAGCTATCCTACAACAACTTGTGGAAGAGGCGGAGGGTGGTGAGGATGTGAATGCTGTTGATCAACCCACAGTGAGGAGACAGAGAAGAGTGGACAGACCCAGGGTAACCTACCAGGGGCTACATGAGCTGGAGATAGTGCAGCGCTATAGGGTGGACAGGAAATTGTTGAGCTGTGTTGGCCACGCCTGACACACAGAACTAACAGAGAGGAACCCATCCCAGTGGATACCAAGGTATGTGTAAGCCTACGAATACTAGCTAGCTACAGGTACCTTCCAAAGGCCAACTGGAGATATGATGGGGATTTCACAGGCATCAGCATCCAGGGTACTCCACCAGTCACTGGATGCCATGCCAGTACATGTCGGTGAGCACATATGTTTCCCCAACACCCATGAGGCGTTGGCCAGCAATATGCAACTGTCCGCTGGCTGCCCTAGAAGGTATCACAATTCCCACATCTGGCATCTGATGCAGCTGTACCAGAGATTTGCCAATGGGGACATCCCTGATGGTCATTTAGTGGGGGATGCCAAATACGCACTGGAGCCGTGGCTGATGACACCCATCAGAAATGCACACAAACCTGAACAAGAACTCTATAATGAGGCACACACACAGACCAGAATTATAGTAGAGCGTGTGTTTGGGATGCTCAAGTTATGGTTCCGGTGCCTGGGCACATCTGGTGGAGCCTTGCAGTACTCACCAGCTACATGTACTCAAATTGTCCTTGTATGTGCCATGCTACACAATATGATCCTGTGGAAACAGCTGCAGCAGGAACAGCACGGGGCAGGGCCACAAAGCCCCCCCACCATTGCCAAGGCCTGCACAGGCACAGAATGACTCAGAGGAGGAGGAACAACCTGAGCCTGCCCCAGTAGGCAGAAGGAGGCATGCCCAGTATGCCCTGGCCTTGGTAAAAAGGCAACGCATAGCACATACACTGACATAGGAGGGACCCAGGGAATGACACCTCTCTTTGACTCTCACAGACAGTAAAAGAGATGCCAAACATTACACAACCTGTGCTTAACCATGTGTAGGGAGTGTACTATGCGCGTCTGACATAGGCAGCCTTGCAGCACTACCCTCAATACTGGGACACCTACAAGGTAAGTGACTCACACATGCCAGTCAGGGGGGTTCATATACCCAACAACAGTCACAGGCAGCAGGATAAGTGTAGACAAACACAAACAATGGCTGTGCTATGGTCTCTGAATGAGGCCTATGGGTAACCCCCCCCCCCCAGGCCTACACAGACAGACTACAGCAGGTCAGGCAGTGGGATGTCAGTTCTGAAGGGTAGGAAATCAGAAACTAATATGTAGGTAAATAAAAGCTAAGATTTGTAATACACTGGTAGGCCTCTAGTTAGCATGATAGGTAAGACTACAGAATGAAATGGAGTACCTGACATACCAGTACAGTCATAGCAAATGTGTACAAGTGTCAGGTGTGCCCGCCATCCTATGTAGTAATGCAATAACAGTCAGGTGTGCCCCCAATCCTGTGTAGAAATGTAGAAATAGTCAGGTGTGCCCCCATCCTACGTAGTAATGTAATAACAGTCAGGTGTGCCCCCTCAATCCTGTGTAGAAATGTAGTAATAGTCAGGTGTGCCCCCCCATCCTATGTAGTAATGCAATAACAGTCAGGTGTACCCCCCCAATCCTGTGTAGAAATGTAGAAATAGTCAGGTGTGCCCCACCCCCCATACTATGTAGCAATGTAATAACAGTCAGGTGTGCCCCCTAATCCTGTGTAGAAATGTATAGATAGTCAGTTGCCCCCCCATCCTACATAGTAATGTAATAACAGTCAGGAGTGCCCCCCCCCAATCTTGTGCAGAAATGTAGAAATAGTCAGGTGTGCCCCCCCATCCTACATAGAAATGTAGTAACAGTCAGGTGTGCCCCCCAATCCTGTGTAGAAAAGTAGAAATAGTCAGGTGTGCCCCCATCCTATGTAGTAATGTAATAACAGTCAGGTGTGCCCCCACAATCCTGTGCAGATATGTAGAAATAGTCAGGTGTGCCCCCCCACATCCTATGTAGTAATGTAATAACAGTCAGGTATGCCCCCCAATCCTGTGTAGAAATTTAGAAATAGTCAGGTGTGCTCCCCCATCCTACGTAGAAATGTAGTAACAGTCAGGTGTGCCCCCCCAATCCTGTGTAGTAATATAGAAATAGTCAGGTGTCCCCCCCATCCTATGCAGAAATGTAGTAACAGTCAATGCAAAATGATCGACAGATACCCTGCAGACACAGCATGCTTCCTGTAGGTGTACAACACAAAGGTCAGCACTACAGTACAAACTACCTGGACTCGATCCACACATTCAGTACAGACTGGCATACTGGGTATGCCCACACACTTAGAGAAATGAAGGCAATGTCAGTCAACAACATACTGAAAGGTCATACTGGGCATGCTCACACACTTAAACAAATGAAGGCCATGTCTGCAAGCACCAGTGGACCAGACATATCTGGCAGCCTCAGATTTTAGAGTAGACACTCCTCAGTATGCACCACTCATGCTTTGCTCACACAGTGGATAGGAATACAGGCATATATGTAAGGACAACACACTATAATAAGCCAAAGGTAGACGTACATAGATGTGTGGAAGAGGGTGACTGTGACAAGGAGCCATCCAGGCCTGTCTGAACCAGCACACAGCCAAAAGTCTACAACCACATGAGGGTCAGATGTCACTCACTGCAGATACTAGCAACCGGTATCTGTCAGCATTACAGACTATGTGGTGCACGTGCTATCTGTGCAACATGACTGTACAAGGAAGTAGTCATCTAGCAACTGTATACACATACCTGTGAAATATGACCCAATCTGTGCCCACATGTGACGTGTCAACCCCTAGATGAATGGGTTATGGCCCATGCATACACACTGCCCTCCCCATAGCCCTACTATAACAAGCATGCTTAGGCCATCCACTGTGAAGTACACCTTTGGGAGAGTTGTAGCCCAGTAATCTACGTGCCACATCCCATAACTGTGCACTGCTGTAGTGTGATAAACTAGTTAGGTAGGTGTTCCAATCCCAGACATGGCAACTGTGTGTGTGTCTGTCTGTCTGTGTAGAGAGAAATGCTTTTTAGGGTGGTCACCCTCCCTACAATTGAAATGCTCTACTTTGGTAAGGCTGCTGATGTCATCCACCTAGAAATACACGTCTGGGAAGGTTGTAACCCAGTAATCTCCGTAGTGCATGCCATAACTGTGTACTGCTGTAGTGTGATAAATTAGGTAGGAGTTCTAATCCCAGACTTGTCAAGTGTGTATCTGTCTGACTCTGTGTAGAGAGCAATGCTTTTTAGGGTGGTCACACTCTCTACAATTGAAATGCTCTACTTTGTTAAGGCTGCTGATGTCATCCACATAGAAATACACCACTGGGAAGTCTGTAGCACGTGCCATAACCGTGTACTGCTGTAGTGTGATAAATTAGTTAGGTAGGAGTGTTTGAGTTTGTGAATTGTGAATATAAGGTTGAAATTAATTCTGCTACAAATATATGAAAGATAAAGAATAAAATAAAAAGTTTGTTTTAATGTAGGAATATAGCTTAGCAATTTACAAATGGCATTCATATTGTATGACATAGCTCTGTCTGAAATAAGTGAAAAAACAAAGAAGATCTATTATTGAACACTATATATTTCCTGAGCAGTTTGTTTCCTTTCAGACTTCTGACAGTGGACATGTTTTATAGCACGTGTTTTCCTCAAGAAACATGTTTGTCACAGTATTAAGAAAAGCTTGACGTAATTCCTCATAGATAAATGGACATGGCTTTTTATAGAATAATCAGAAAAAAGCATAGAAAAGCAATTTTGGAAAGCAATTTTATATGCTTTTGTCATGTTTGCAGAACAGTTTACAAATATCCATTAACAGACAGGAGCAGCAGCAGAAAAGCTTGTACAGATGCTTCCTTTCAGATTTCTGTTAATGGCATCCTCACATCAGCAAAAGTGCTTACAAGTAAATCACAAAAGGACAATAGAAAAGTCTACCAAGAGGAAAAAACACAATCTATGTGCATGACTAGAACTGTATATAACTGTATTAATTCAGATATGTTAGCAGTATTTTGGTAGAAACACACTTGTTTTGAGGTATTGTATGGAGAAAGGAAAGTCATCATCTATACTGTTTGTGAAGAAAAACTTTGTAAATATATGCTACAGACTAAAAGAAGAGTATGTGTAGTTTGTTTATAGAAAGCTATTTATTGGTTGCTGCTCTTAAAGTCAGATGCTGCATCAGTGTATATTCTGCAAGTTTCTGTGGTTAACAGACTGTGATAATTAGACTTTGATTTCAGCAGTAAACAGCCAGCAAGACTATGTGTCTTAAGAAGACTTCAAGTCCAGTCAAGCAAATTCCAGCACCTCATAGAAGCAGCACACACATAAAATAAGCTACATACATAAAATAACATTTTCAGGAGTTCTAATCCCAGACTTGGCAAGTTTGTGTGTGTGTCTGTGTAGAGAGCAATGCTTTTTTGGATAGTCACACTCCATACAATTTGAATGCCCTACTTTGGCAAGCCTGCTGATGTCATCCAATGTGAAAAACACCTTTGGGGAAGGAGTTCTTCAGTAATCCCTGTGGTGCATCCTATAACAGCTCCATGCTATAGTGTGATATAGACCTCTGCTTGGGGCTCTATACCCACACATGTCAGTCGTGGATGTTTGTGTGTGTGTGTGTCACTGTCTGTGTAGGAAGAAATGCATTTTAGTCTAGCCACACTCACTACAATTCGAATGCCCTACTTTAGCAATCCTACTGATGTCATCCAGTGTGAAATACACATTTGGGGAAAGAATTCTTCAGTAATCCCCATGGTACATCCTATAACAGCTCCATGCTGTAATGTGATATAGACCTCTGTTAGCGGTTCTATACCCACACATGTCGGTTGTGGATGTTTTGTGTGTTTGTCACTGTCTGTGTAGGGAGCAATGCATTTTAGCCTAGCCACACTCACTACAATTCAAATGCCCTACATTGGCAATCCTGCTGTCATCCGATGTGAAATACACCTTTGGGGAAGGAGTTCTCCAGTAATCCCTGTGGTGCATCCTATAACAGCTCCATGCAATAGTTTGATATAAATCTCTGTTAGGGGTTCTATACCCACACATGTTGGTTGTGGATGTTTTGTGTGTGTGTGTGTGTGTGTGTGTGTGTGTGTGTGTGTGTGTGTGTGTGTCACGGTCTGTGTAGGGAGCAACATATTTTAGCCTAGCCACACTCACTAGAATTTGAATGTCCTACTTTGGCAATCCTGCTGATGTCATCCAATGTGATATACACCTTTGGGGAAGAAGTAGATGACAGGCGTGTGTGTGTGTGTGTGTGTGTGTGTGTGTGTGTGTGTGTGTGTGTGTGTGTGTGTGTGTGTTATAACTGCGTAGTGCTGTAGTGTAATAAATTACGTAGGGGTTTTAATCCCAGACATGACAGGTGTGTGTGACACCTGGGCCCAATGTAGAGTGGGTTTTGCAAATTTCTTATATGGTAGCCCTAGTATATATCACAATGTTCACCATATATGGATAACAGATGTGAAATAGCCAAGAGGCTGGGGTGCAAATCCATACCCATACATGTGACATCAAGGCCAGGCAATCACAGTTAGCAACCACATTATTACCCAGAGCACACTCTCATAGTAACTATAGAGTGATTGCAGTGGGCTACAGAGGGCATGGAATCCTGTCCATCTGTCCAGTAGGCATGTACATACAGACAGTGCACCTTCCCCATGTTCCTCACTGGACACCTGCAACACCTGTGGTGCCATCACATGTGACCCACAAAGGACATACCATGCCTGGAAAACATGCCCTGTATGGACAGATGCCACTGACACCAGGGAATGCCATTAGCCTGCTATCATTGTAGATGCAAGGTAAACCTGCTGTACATTACTAGTTCCTGCCACAGGTGGCCAAGACTGGCACATCTGATGATAATCTGTGTACACAACATAGGCCAGACACCCCCAGTAGAGTTCCACATGTCACTGTACATGCATGTGGGAGGTTTGCATATCCCAGACACCGTCCATGTCATGGACTAAGGAACACATACATGGCAAGTGATTTACAGCATTGGCCTCATGCAATAGTCACCCAGGTGACTGGATGGTGGATACAATACCCACCTGCGTGGGCAAATGCAGAAACTACAGCCCTGAGCCACAATGCAGACCATTGTCATGTGGCCTGATGCCAAGATATACACATCACCTAGCCTTGTATAGCTGTCTGGCACAGTCGACCACCGCACACCCGTGCAGAAATGCACCCATGCATGTCAGTACTGGCACCCTGTGTGTTTGTGAGTGAGTGTTGTATGATGCGTTTGATCACATCCACACTCACTACAACCACATTTGCATACTGAAGCATGCTGTCTGATGTCTGACACCTTCCCATAACCTTTTTCCATATAACCTCCGTATGACCCGTGTGGTGCATGTGATGCCTGCACAGTAATGTGTTGTGGCAATCTCACTAGTGATGAGTTGTAATCCTGGCCCTGCCAAGTGTGTCAATGTGTGTGCGTCCCTGTGAGAGTGTGGCTGTATTGACGCTGGTACCTGTTCATGTGAACAGGCATGTGTACTTCACCTACCGTATAGCTACCATATCCCTGTTGCAGATGTCACTCACCATCACATATATGTTTTGAGAGCTCCACAACAGGTAACCTATGTGCTGCAGCCAATAACTGCATAGAACTGTGATAGCACTACATAGTCATCAAGGGTTTGATACTCTGTGCTGGTAGGTGTGTGACACAAACATGCTAATGTTTTACTCATCCACCCCTCCCTGATATGTCTTTGCCTCTGTCTGCCTCTCTCACTCCCTAACTGGTGGATGTGGAGACCTACACCTGCTTTTCTTAGGCAGCAAGATGTGTATTTTAAGTGATGCTCATGATCAGTTGATGGCCTCTGCACAAATTGCAGCCCTCCACTAGCTGATTGCATGTGGAACAGCTGTGGTAACATGCCCATAGCCAATTGCATGGAAACACACTCCAATATTTAGGAACATCATGTTGGTGTTGAGTCTTTTCTTTCAATGTGAGCAGGAACTCGATCTGTTATTTGGCAAACAGCATCTCAGATGGATTGGGGATTTACCTTTGACAACATACATTGTGGAAACAGGCCAGCACACAGGAGGGGGATGTGCCTGACCTGACTACAGACTGTAAGTGCTGCTATACTGCATTCCGAGTAATGTTGGTTTAACAGGGTGTGTGCGGATATGGCTGTCCTACATGTATTAATACCTGCCATGTCAGTTCTATGCTTATGAGGACTCCTCTTCTGTAGGGTCATCTGCAGACTAGGCAGTGTGTGGTTCCTGTGGTTTCACGTTTTACCCACAGAGAATGCATCTGTGAACTACAGAAGGTAGTGTGAGGATTGCAGTCTGTAGATGGTGAAAGCCGTGACAGTTACTGACTTCATATCCCTCATAGGACATATGTTGCAACAAACCCTGTTACAACAGTAAATGTATGAGGTTATCACAGCAACATGTCAATATTGGCCCTGTATATGTGCTTCCAGCCAAAACCCTGTCAACCTTTGTACATATGTCATGCATTAAGAGGTGCATATGTGCTGTACACCATAATTAGTGTTATCATATCTGATAAAAAGCCAGTGAGATATCAGACTGCTACACATGTTATGTATAGTAGGGTTATATTTGATGACATAACCTGGGCATTCTGTGGTTGTTTGTGCAGTACTGAGGTCTGTGTACTTATGGTGAATGTCGACACTGTGTATATTGTTAATATGTATCGTGGCCTGTGTACAGACTGACCCGTCCTATCTGATGTTACATGCTGCTCCACTGTATTTTACCGTATTGGCTTACATGTTTGCAGGGCCATACACACACATGTCCCATACCACAGACAGGCATTAGACCACACTGTGTAGTGGTCCAGTATATGTAGGGTTAGTGTGTGATTGGCACATATGAGGATGGTGTTGAACAGATAGTCCATATACTTTAATATTATGCTAGCTTACCATATGTGGCTTTGGCTGTGTTCACATTGGTTGTGGTTATGCACTTTCACACAGGTGTATCTTACCCTGTCCTGTGACATGCCTGTACAGCCTGCTATATATGCAGGTAGATGTGCATTCCCCCATAGGAGATGTAGGCTAGTGTTGAGCCAGTCTGCCTGTAGCCTGCACAGTGCTTTGTTACATGCCTAGCAGCTTATTGTACTTACCCAGTGAGATGTCATGTCCAGATACTTGCCAGATGTACTGCTGCTGGGCCTCCCTTAACAGTCATGTATGTCAGACAGAGTGGCGGGATGCTGTACAGATGTATGTTAATATCTAGTGGGTAGTATGTGGCCATGGCACCTCTGTACCAGCAGTTATTATGTGTCAGGAGAGACAGAGGTGTGTGATTGCATAACCTATGGGGGTGAATGTGTACCAGTCATTATGTGTTATACCCATCTACATGGCTGTCAACATTCATATTGTCAGGCTTGGTCCACATGTTCTGCACTAAGGGGTTCTCTGTATATCTCTGGACTGTACAGAGTGCGTCAGAATGCCCACATCTATTGGTCAATATCTCTGCTGTAGTCCACAGGAGCATTACATGCTTGCAGCGGTACTGTACTATGATATCCTTAGGGTGTCTGTCAGTAGCCAATGGCGCACATGTGAAAAGCAGATGTGACCTCCCACACACACCATATCTGTGAAGACAATCCCTATTACAGTAGCAATAGTCTACTAATATACCTGCTATACATACCTGACATCCCCTTGCACTACAAAGTTGGGACTATAGGGGCTGAGGTAGGGCTACACCCCATATTCAGGACATATGATGAATATATATGTACATATGATTATCCAGATATCTATATAGATAATTACACATGTACATATCGACATATATAGATGGGTGTGTATTTGTACATAGATATGCATATACACACCCAGATATATACATATACAGAGCATTATATGTCTACACATATACAGATATTGATACATATGCACATATACGTATACCACACTGCCATTCCTGCCAGCAGTCCAGTGCTGTTGTATCCCCCACACATATGGTGGGGCTGGGGCCATATATGTGTGGGCTTCACCTACACAATACATGCGTGCCCATATGCACTCCAGAGGTCAGTGTATGTAACAGTCATATATGGCCCTGTATTATTGAGTCTGGGGGGGTGCACCATACATAACCTAGGCTGTTACAAATGTGGGGGTATCAGGGGTGAGCTGCCTTAAGGTATCTGGATGTACAGTAACATACATTTCACCTATCTTGACATTACTTACATAAAGTTGGTTACTGCAGGCCTACTGCTTCCTGAAATATAGACTGTTCTGTTTGCCAGTGTGCCTGTGATAGTGTCAGTTATGCCTTGTTATGTAACAGTTTCATCCCATTTGGTCAACTGAAGTCTTTACCACCTAGTGATTGTGTACAGAGTGTAGATAGAGGCTGCTGGACTATACACCTACATCACTTACTGTTGATTGTGTGGCATCCTGTGGCCCAGTCTGTCTTTACTATTGTATGATTTGAAGGGCTTGGCCTGGACAGAAACAGTTGTGGACCTTTCCAGACTACTGTATTAGTATAACTGTTTCACAGTTGCATTACCCTGTTTATATGGATGTCAGTGTCTGAACAGCTATATGACATGGCATATACATCTGTAATAGTACATAAATAAAGGTATTCCATTTCTGCAAACCTGTGTGTGATGTTTTATCCTATGACCTCTCTGTGGGTATATGTTGCAGGCAACGAATGTCATTTGTAAGGGTGGCTCATCCAGCGTCCAGTTGTTAGGGTGTTAACGGTAGGCATAGTGGCTGTTCCATATTGTGTGCACCCACTACATAAGTATCTTACTGCACATATCTCTGCGTGTGTATGTGTAGCCACATGTATATCTATATATATATATATATATATATATATATATATATATATATATATATATATGTATATCTGTATCTGCATATATGTGTCTTTGCATATGTATCCTGGGGATGTTGATAGCTTCCACATTTTACATTTCTTATGGGAGCCAGACTGTACTGCATGATATGTTACCAATACCAGCCTGACATCATACAGGTGGGATGTAGTACTGTTAACATCATGTGCCCATGTTGTGACAGGACCTGGTTATGGGATCTGCAACACTTGGTAGTGTATTTCAGGGTGGACATTTTTAGTTGTGGGGGAGTGGGTATACCCATTCTTACAAGATGTATATTGTTTGGGGCCTCTCAACCCCATTAACGTTGCATGTGGACATATATAATTTAGTTAATCTCCCATTGATATCTACACATGTATGTCCATATATACCTATATGGATACGTATATCTGCTTACATATATATAGCTATGTCCGTATATACCTACAAAGATATATATCTGCTTACATATATGTAACTTGCTGTGTATATGTAGACATATAGATGTAGACATATATATGTGTCGATGTAAGTATTTGCATGAATATATGTTCATATATATTTATATATATATATATATATATATATATATATATATATATATATGTATATGTATATATTTATACATATATATATATATATATATATATATATTTATATCTACATATATATATATATATGTATATATATATATATATATATATATATATATATATGTTGTATTTGTTCAGATATTAATATATTTACACACACACACACACACACATACATCTAAATGTTGGACTACATTCTCTGTACTGTTTAATGACTGGGCTGGATGATATGCTTTTGAAATCATCAGGGTTTTGTATATCTGGCATGGCTTAGTGGTCAATCACTTTGGCTATGGTGTGCAGGGTCCTGGTTTGAGCCTTGTAGAGGTTGTTTATTTTGCTGCTGAGCAGAACAAGGGCCATTGGATACAGAGTGATTAAGGCACTTTAAAGCAGTTGTAAGCGGGTTTGCACATGTTTGTGCTGAGGTAAGCACTGCTAACTCTGGTTACAGTTTCTCATACTCAATTAGCTTCTAAATTGCTTAACCAGTGTAGGCACTGCTAACCTCCATGCAAACAGGCTTAGACCCGCTTACTGCTGCTTAAAAGTGCCTACTCTCGCTTACCCCCGCACTAATTTCTTTAAAAGAAAAGAAAAAAGAGTTGATAGGAAAGTGGTGAAAAGGGGCACAAAGCGGGAAAGACAGTAGGTAAAATAGCTAGGGATGTGCTGGAAGGGTGTAGGGAAGGTCCATATCTGCCCATTTCTTCTACAGCAACAGCTGCACATATACACTGAATTTGGAGGTAGATTTGAACACTCAAACCCCAGGAAAAGGGGTGAGGACAACAATAAATTGTGATGTCAGACCAGATTACATGTGTCCAGTGGACATGTGTGCAAAATGGACAGCTATGTATGGGGCGAGATTTTTTTGTGGGAACAGTTTGCCCTTTTTCCTTTCTTTCAGGTGAGAGTGGGATGTTGGGGAGGAGTAGTATTTATATTTTGGGAGGTAGGTTGGATAGATTAACAGACAAGACACACAAGATGCATAGGGGTGGTATATGACACACGTGGAGGGTAAACACCTTGATGGGAAGGGGTGTTGGGATAGCGGAAGCCCATAAGCCCCCTAGTGGTAACAGTAGGACTGAGGTCCCCACCCATGAGCAGTTACCACTGCACCTTCACAGCCCTGAATGTGGCTGTGCTGGGGGCTGAGACGCAGAGCCAGGCTGACTCTCTAATCATGACACACAGCCCTCGATCTGGTGTAGAAGATCACTGAACTGCTCATTGATCGCTCTATGCACCACGATCTCTATCTGACGACGGGTGGCAGGTGTCTGTCCGTGCCCACTCCTGGGGGGGGCAAGCCCTGTCCCCTGAGGCAGTTCCACCTGAAAGTGGTGCAGGACCAACAGACAGGGAGGTCCAGGGTTAGACCCCAGACATGCTGGTACCTGGTGCCATGGCCAGCTGAAGTGGGACAGGTGTGTCCGCTGGGACCAGCCTTCCCAAGCGTGTTATACTGTTTAGATTTCATCATATATGGGATAGTAATAGTCAACACATTCCAGGGTTAGTTATAACAGCATGCATAGATATTACCAATAACCCAGACACCAGATATGGAACAGTTGCATAGCAAACAGAACACATGCATATATGGGACCACAGTGGTAATAAGAATAGCATGCAGGTACATTGATGGCACCATGCCACCAATGTTAGAATTATTCCATATAGCACATGCCTGGGAACCATGAAAATATTTATCAAACAAATGGACATTATCAGAGTCATTACATACCAGTTGGGGTGGGTATGTTGATTATTGTTGGAGATATGGTGGGGGGGGTGTCAATTAACAAGTAGCATATTCCTGTAGTCCACATTACATTCCTAGTCAGTGCTGTTATCTGTACCTTACAAGTCTTACTACACTACCCAATATCCTTAGTTTGGTTATTGATATGGCTGTCATCATTGCACATGAACCAGATTTACCTGCAGTATACACCTCTTACCTGGATACCTGTGGAGGGAATGTTTGTTAACACTAACTGTTTCTCTACATACTCCCAGATTCCAGGTTGTTGTTTTGCACATAGCTATCCAACTCTCTCTGCACAGACTCTGGCCATGTGTTGACCACATTCTGGTGTGCCGGGACATATTTAGAATATTGCCCTATTCCACCTTTAGTGACCTGACACCACATATACATGCTTTCCTACATAGTTATATTATGTAACACAGTATGGGTGACAGTGACCACTGATACTTTATTATTCAGAGAAACTGCAACACTCACAATCTCCTACAATACCAGTGTGAACGATACCAGTACAGGTTATATTGGTCTGTATTCCTCAGCACAGTGTTCATATCCAACATACCTGTGGGAGCAATGTTTTTTAGCACTACCTGACTGTTGCCACTCAAGGTTCCAGATTACACATTAGTATTATGCATGTGCATCTCACTCTGTTACTGTACACACTCTGGTCACAGCTTGACAACATAGGAGAGTAGACAGGACATACTTGAAATTTTACTCTCCTAAGAGTTTTGGGAGTTGCTACAGTGACAGGTGTGTTCTCATGATGGTTGACAATAACTTGTACTCCCTGTTTGCTGGCTACACATATGGGATCATCCCACAGACTGACCAAAGGAACAGGCAGCAGATATGGGCACATATACTGGACAGTCAGGCCTCATGTCTACAGTTGTGGGGTATGAATCTGTATGCAGTCTAATCCCACTCCCAGGATTCAGATCATGGCTGTGTTTGCTACAACTTAAACACTGTCCATCACAGTTGAGTCTGTTATATTGATATTGCCGTATATCTGCTTTCTCATATGAATCCCCTGTGCTTATGCATTTTGACCTTGTATAACAACACTCTTATACAGAATTCCTAGACAGTTATATGTTGCAGGACAGTGTAGGTGACAGTGATGTGTAATACCTCATTATTCAGACCAACTGCATTTCATTCTTGTATTTCTGGGCGCAGTGTTGGTATCTGACAGACCTGTGGGAGGAATGTTTATTAGCACTACACAGTACCAGGTTCCATATTACTATTATGCACATACATCTCACTCTGTTACTGTACACACTCTGACCACAGCTTGACAAGATGGGGTGTAAATGGGACATACGTGGCTTCATAGTTACATAAGGTATTGGGGAGTTGATAGTGTGTCAGGTTTGTTATCATAGATGTGTGTCAATCAGTTGTATTTCCTGTTTGCTGCCTATACATCTGGGATCATCCCACTGATTTCCCAGGCGGACAGGTTGGTAGGCAATAGATATGGGCCACTTTAATAGACATTCTGGACATATCTGTACAGTTATGGGGTATGATTCTGTATGCAGACTACTACCACTGGCAGGATTAGAACCGTGGCTGTGTGTGCAAAACAACAACAGTTCACATCTTAGTGGCATGTGCTATTCAGCTTTGGTTGTCTGCATGTTCCCTGTTTACTCTCTATGTGTCCCTCATTTGTACTAAATGGCCTCTGGGGATTACACCTGTCATATGCAGGCATTCCTACACATTCAGTTTATGGTGCATGGTGTGGGTAACAGTGCTTTATTCAACAGTACTATTACATGATTGCAAATCTACATTACCATATGATACCAGAATATACGCATGGAGTCCAGAAGTTAGACCTGTTTTGTCAGGATATTACACTTTTATTGACATACAAACAATAGGAGACTCTTCCTGCCATATTCTCTAGTGTATGCAGTACTTGCCTTGAATAATACAGGTTTTATACTAGCAAGTAATGTACTACTACTTATATTTTTATTTCCTATGACAGTAAATGCATGAGTATTACTGACCTGCCTCATGTTGCAACCTCGCCAGGTGGCTGATGTGGGCCTTCTGGCTTGCGGCCCACTCCATTCCAGCTGTGGGGGACATAAGAGGAATATTTAGCCATACCTATCCATGATATACCTGAGCTGGCAATTATTATACACATTCTGGGGTGATACTTACACATGTCTGGCACATCCCCTAATGCTCTAGCCTCTTGCATCCACTCCTCCAAGAGGTCCCCCTTCTGCCACTTCAGGTCAGCATAGTGGTGTCTGACCTGCTCACCAGTTTGGGGTATGCCAGTGACACTGGTGAGGTCACGGTCGAGACGGTCCCAGGCCTCCACCTTATACTGGGAGCCCTGGTACTGGCCCTGCAGCAGTCTCTGAGCATGGTCTTTAACTAGGAGTCCTGCCATGACCTTGGACTCCTGGATGCACCAGCACTGCACCCAGAAGTGCACTCCTTCTCCCCTTACTGCCATAGTGCCTGCAAGGGGAAGCTACAACCAGTTATGAGATGTATTCCTGCTTCTTGGGTTTAAGTAGGGCCAGTTTTCCGCACTTTTCCGTGATTGGCTGGTTTTGAAAAGGCTAAGCTATGGTCAAACCTGCTTACCTTCGGTTGGCATTGTTTAAAGGGGTATACCACTGGGCACAATAAGTTAGCTGGTCTACACATTGCTCACACCTCCTAAGCTGGCCTGTGCAATGCTCAGCAATGCTTACATTAGACTTTCATTATAATGCCTTTTTGGCATTGTGTTATTATTCATTACACCTTATATGTATGCCTGGTATTCCTGATTGATGTGTACGTACACTCTGTGGGGTCATTGTGTTTTATTGTGGACTTCAACACTCTGTTACAATTACACCTGACTTCAGGGCTTACTGCTCTACTCCAGTTCACATATTTATGTTCTGTAGTGGGTTATGGCACATATGACTGCATACTAATGCCTTTCACAGGTTCAGTTTGTTTATACTATAGTGAGGACTTGTTTGCTACTACCTCATTCACCTTTTCTTCTGTGATGGCTTGGTGGATAACTACTGGGACAATAGTGTAGAGGGTCCTGTGTTTGAGACCTGCATGGCTGGTTATTTTGTTGATAGGCAGAACAAGGGCCATTGGATACAGAGTGATTAAGGCACTTTTGAGCAGTTGTAAGTGGGTTTGCACAATGGTAAGCATCGCTAACCTGCCATTACATCTGCTTACAGAGAGTAAGCTTTAGAATTGCATAGCCAGTGTAGGCATTGGTTACCGCCACAGAAATGGGCTTAAGGCCACTTACTAGTGCTTAAATATGCTTACTACTGCTTATTTGTGCTTAAACCTGGTTACTATTGCCTTATTCATTATGACACTGACACCTCACATGTGCCTTTACTGCAGTACTCCAGTTCATAAATATATGTTATTTAGTGGGTTATGCAACAAAAATATTGGTCATAACATGCTTTGCCATGTAAAATGGAATGTGCTGGAGTGGGACTTGAATCCAGAATGCCTGCTCATAAGGCGAATGTTCTGTCCACTACACTATAGCTATGCTGCTTCATTTGCATATATCTTCCTTGTTATCCTCTTCAGCCTTTTAAGCTGCTTTAGCCGTAGCTAAGCGATGGGCACACCCACACACCTACTGTTAACTGTAATCAGAGTTTTTAAAAAAAAGAGTTTCTTGAATTTATTTATATATTCTGTTGCTGTTATACACAAGGGGGACTGTTGGTGGAGATATGCGGTCACCTGTGAGTGGTCTCGCTCATTGCATACCCCTTTATGCTGTTCTGCATTGCGGGGGCATGTTTATTCTGAGAGCTTTGCTCTCAGACATGCCCCCTGCACTCTTACATGCTCCATGTAAGGCTAGGAGCTCGGGCAGCGTGCCTCATTAATATGTATGGTGCGCTGCCATCCTGCTCCTAAACAGTCGCTTCTGTGCAGGACTAAGCTAGTCCTGCACGGAAGATTAGTAAATCCATGGAAATGTTTTTTAAATGGTCTGAATGCTTGTACAGGTGTCTGAAGAAGTTTGGATATAATTCTAAATGAAAAGCGCTTCATATAATACATTTTGTTTATTTATTCGGTCTCAAGACACCATATTTTGTTTTAATTTCAGCAGTTTGTTTTGTTTTGGGTTTTGTTTGGGATGCAGCAATAGCAAGTGATATTTTTGGAGTATGACACTTTTGTTCCTTTACTTAGACTGGAGAATTACTAACAGAATAGAAGTGTGGGTGCTAGGTAAGTTGTGATGTGAATTAATGCAACATTTGACCAATGTGAAGAGTTAGTGATATGAAAAGACTGAGTGAGTATAAATAAAATAAATGAAAACTGCATGTTAAAAGACAGAGAGCTTGATTCCGTAAAGCTATTTGTGGATAGCGCAGCCGCTGAAGTAAGACTTCAGTGCAGCTGGTATGGACGCAGTTCCAGAACTCAAGCTAAAGGTACATCGAGTACTTAAGCATTTGGCATAGGATAATTAGGGATTCCATGCACACCGGTCTGATTCTAAAACACACCGTGCACAAACAACATAACTCAAATGCTAAGGACTTTGGTGAATTCCATAACAAAACTGGAAAAATATAAAAATGCAACCTGTTGTTAGAATGCTGCAACAGGCAGCAATGATGCAAGCTATAAATGAGGCTGTGGCTGTGTGACCTACAAAACTGCCAGCTAGAGTCAGAAAAAGACTGCAGCTAAACCAATGATCAGACCAGCAAATAATCAGCAGATACCATCAAAACAGACAACTGGTGGAGGCTGTCTACAACATGTATGCCACACACATCTGTGTAGACCTGTGAGGAAACCCCATTCCCCTTGAAACCAAACTGTGCCTCAGCCTGGGTTTACTTGCACCTGGTATATTCCAGAAATACATGGAGGATGCTTTGGGGGTATCACAGACAGTTACAAGTTGTATCCTGGCAAAATTCCTGAAAGCAATGTGCAGCAAGATGGATAAATGGATACAATTTCCATCCACCCCCATGGAGTGGAGAACTGTAATGCACCAGTTCTATAAGACATCAAACATCCCACATGTACTTGGTGCAATTGATTGCACACACATACCTATCAAGACACCAGTAAATCTAGAAGCAGACCAATACATAAACAGAAAGGGCTGGCCACTCATCAACTGCCAAGTTGTGTGTGTAGCAAATGGCAGCACAGTAAGCATCATGGCAACACACAGTGGAAAGGGTCCATGATGCTGCCATATGGAGAGAAAGTGGACTGAGGGCTGAATTCCAGTAAGTAAAGGAACATAGATAGGATGCAATTTAAGGATACCCCTCTCAACAATATCTATTATGACCAGAAGCATTTTTATTCCCCACAACAGTTGACTGTGGTTATTCATTTGAGCCTTGGCTAATGACCCCATACCATGACCTGTCAAACCCTGCTCAGGAGGACTACAATAGAGCACACATAACAACCAGAAATACTATAGAGCATGTGTTTGGTGTACTGAAAGCTCAAATGTCTGAACACATTCAGGGGTGCACTGCAACACACACCTTAAAAGGCAACAAAGAAAATAGTATGCACCATGCTTACCAACATGCTCACCAGAGCACATGGCAGTCTTCCAGCTATAAGTGTGGGTGAACTACCTCAATCCCCCAAATGTCTAAAGAGGACATCCCACAGGTATCAGAGGAGGAAGAGGAGGACATAGGTGACAGACAACACAGACATAGGCAACATAGGGTGCTACCTCTACAATATAATAACACGAAAAAGAGAAATCATGCCGGATATAATGCAGAAATTTTAATTTCAGAAAACACATATCACAGTGCAGTGGTACTGAAATAATATGAGCTAGTCATGAGTACTACACTGTTGGACACACTCTAACACAGTCTTGGGGTGACCTCACTGAAATCTCACACCATGGTCCGCTCTGCCCGAACTACATACAGACACATCTCACCCTGGTTTCTCCACAGAAAAGATGGGTGGGGCTACAACACAATGTTGAGATAAAGGAGCATGATCACAAGTTAAAGACCATCATCAGAGTCAGTTGAACTCTGTGCAGGTTGGACCACAGGCAGTGATTCTCAATCGCCAATGGTGGTTCAGCGGACAAGTGGCCTGCCTCTCACAGGTTGCAGTCTGCTGAGCACAGTCATGGAATGCAGAAACCTGCTGGTAGTATGACACTGCTGCAGTGCCATAGAGGCCAGGGTTTCCACTGACCATGACACAGCTAGCAGACTCTCATTCTGACTGGCTGATGCAGCCATAATTTCACTGAGTCTACACTCTTGTCCTTCATGCATGACACATAGCTGGTGTGTCACATAATCTGTGGTATAAACAAGTGCACAGATGTCCAAACAATGCTGCTGTTGTGACCATTCATTTGCCTGCAGCAGGAGGTGAACACCTCTGATGTCTGGTCATGCAAAACATCTGCTTCCTATGTCTACTGTAATGCCTCTTTGTGGTTGTTGTGTGGAAATGCCAGCAGCAATGTTCTCAACTGTGATGTGTTGGTCAAAGGCCTCACTCTGTTCAACATCCACTGTGGCAGCATCTTCTCAACTGTTATACAAGTGAATCTCCACATCTGACGCTACATCTGCTGTGACATCACTGTCAACCTCATGGATGGACTTTCCAAACAACTCAATGTCCTCTGTGACAGGGGCCATAATACTCTGCTGAGACTCATCATGAACAACATCACAATCAGTGGATGGGTTGCTGAATGATACAGATAGTTGATGTGATATAAGATGCAAAGACAAAGATCAGGAAATGTGCCTACAACATATGATGGATATCACCAGAGACATATGGCATATGTATATATATATTAGATATCACTGCAATGTTACAAATAACAATGACTTCACTTTCAGTCTACTGTATGTATGTTTCACAGAATGTACATAAAATAAGTATGTAATCTGTTTACATGGCCAACAAACATATGCGATGCATAAATAAAAAAAAAAAAAAAAAAAAAACTGGCAAACACTCATGGGTAGATGGTGGAGTTGAACAGGGATGAGCTTCAACTAGTGCAGGGAAATGAACAGTATTACTGATCACATCATTTACACCATTAACCAGGTGAGCGCAGTTAAAACATACAGAATGTGTAACATACACATACCAATCATATGTGCACTTGAGGACATTGATGTAGTCTGACCTAGGAATGGTAAGAAGGACACAGTGTTAATGGAGGTCAACTACAGGATTAACAGCAAGGACAGGTATAAAACATACTTAATAATATACCACTGACAGACTCCTGCTTTGGAGAGGTTGTGGGTTGTACTGTGGATTCTGCAGTGGAAAGGAAAGAGAAAGACAACACAGTCATGAATTTAGCAAAAATAATACTGACAGCATCACTTATACAACAAAGTAATGTGCTACAAATGCATACATGATGGATGTTGCAACTGTACATCAGATGGACCTGTATTGACAAATACTGAAAAAATTCAGGTATCATATGTGCTTCACATTGTTGAAAGCTATGACAATTTTTCTCTAACATACCTGGTATGTCTGCACTTGAAAATGCACAGCTTCATACCTCTCAACCTGGAAACATCAAAAATCTGGAGAAAGGCCCATGAAAAATAGGTACAAATCTGTGTGCTGATTAACATAAAACTTGCATACATAATTATGCAACCCCACCCAATCCAATGGAATTGTGGGATATCAACATTCAAAAGCAAATTGAAGAACAGACAAAATATTAAACGCAAAATATAACCAGAACAATAGTGTTTTACTTGTATTAACATTTGAAACTGCATCAAACTTTGAACTGGTGTAAAAAACTAAAATACAGTTATTAACTATGATGATTGCTTATTAAACACAACAATTGATTATTAACTAAGCATTTTTCCCATTTGGGACTTGGCACTTTAATAGAGTCAGTGGTTCTGCAGAGTATACACCCCCCTGCATAAGAAACGCCTTCCATACCACATAACCTAAAATAATCCAGTGGTATAGTTAAAATATTGTACACATCTCCTAAATATTTAACTTTCTTACACTTACAAAAGTGACCATGCTACAAAGTTGCACTCACAGCTCCTGAAACGTACTGAGGCTGTATTTAGTTTTCACATAGACTCTGATGTTTTCATTAATCTTCTTCAAAACAAGCAACATTCACCAGAAACATCTGAATTTCCTCTCACGTTTGCAAGTCAAAAGCATCAAAGTGTATGCTGCATCAATGAAATTCACACACTTGTCTCACTTTGGAAGATGGTGCATTTCTCCACAGGATTCCACTATTAACCAGAGTTCCCAGTGCACCTTGTTTATAAAAAGACCAATTGTGAAAGCATGATAACTTATCATTGTAAAAGTTATCTTAAGATACCCCCTCACCTTACTTTCATTTAGCATATTTAAAATCTCAACCAAATGTTCCATCCAATACAGCTGATAAAAATCATTCATAAAAAAACATATTAAGACCCTTGTGTTGTGCCAGGTCAGGGTTCAAGTAACAGCCTCACTTTGTGTTTTGAACATATAAATCCATCAAAGAATGTTGACCACGTGAAACAGGCACCTAATCACCTTACATAAAAACAGTCAAGTGCTGGCATATTCCTTGAACGTCCTTAGCATAATCTGAATCCATAAGTAGCAACCTGCTACCTCTACCACCTGCTGTAAAGGAAGTCACATCTAGGTAATTTAACCATTTGTTTCCCCTTCTGTGTGAACTGATGGCTAAAATCAATAGTTTAAATGTAAAACAAACAGCGGATAACTGCTACACAGCAACATAAAATGTTATTCGGTGTTTGTTTTACATTTCTACTTACTGTTGCTGCTGGCGGTATACCATTAATCCTACTGGTGTTTTTTTTTTTTACTTTATTACATGAATACATCACAAAGCCAATAGTTTACTTTCTGCACTGCTAGACTATTGGCACTTGGAGTCGACAGATGATGCAGTTTCTATTACGCAAAAAAATAAGGTGCTTTTTTTTTCTTTTGCTTACCTTGTGCCAGTGGAGTACTAGCCGAGCTGCCAGAGAAAGTAAATTCCTGATTTCTGGCTGGTGGGACTGGGATTGAGTGATCACGGACTGTGGAACACAGGTGAGAGCTGGGCAGACTGAACAGAACTCTGCAGTCTGCACTACAGTGCAGCAGAACTTGAAGTACATCATGTACTTGCGTCGGCCGTCGGGTTGACAGAATAAACAATAAATTGTAAACAGTGAAACACTGAACAGCTCTGAAAGCTCCTTTTGCTGCTACGCTGTTATGAGTACTCCAGAACATTTCCTTCCCATCTCAAATTTTCAAATAGGCAGGCGGCCAGTCTATTTCACGAAGTAACATCATTACGCATATGCATGCTCCAGCATGCATTGCATGATGACATCAGCAGCAACTTTAAAAAAAAAAAGAAAAATATTGAAAGTATTGAAAGTAATCGGGAATTAAAGGGGGGCACTTGGGAATCATGGCACCCCATTATTTTGCCTCAAAATCCATAAAAAAATGAGTAATTCGGTATGGTTGAGAGGTCTGCACAGCTTGCCCCTCCACTGGATATCCCTGTAGTGTAAAGTAGTAGAGAAACAACAATATAACAGTAAGCAGCAATACAATGAAATGAGATTGAGACACTATCAAGGTAGTGTTCACAGTGACAATACAGAGACACTCACCTGATGATCTGTGGTTAACACCCAAAGTAGATGGACCCATGAATATTAATGCAAACAGCATTACAAATGTTGTTTGGACTGCTCTGTCTGTAACTCAGTTATACCAATATATGTAATTAGACTTAGTGTTCATGACTCAAGTCTGCTGCTGTAAATCAAAAACAGCAAAACATGAATATGCATGCTACAGTGATATGCAATGATTGTCTCAATGCATGACCTTGTAATGGAAATAAATACATATTCATCCTGGAACTCCAGCTTCAATCTCACCACCAGGGATGCATCTTTCCCCTCTTGCTATATGCAGTGAGACCAGAGATATTGTGATGTCATCGGGGGGGGGTCAGTTGTGGCCCACCACTGTTGTCATCCCTCAATCTCTCATAATGTGCCACTCAGCTGGCTGCATGAAGGATCATGTCCAATCAGCATCATCTTCAGATGTCACAAGATCAGTTGTGGCCTCTAACTGCATTGACCAAGTTGGTGAAGTCTGTCCAGATTTAATTTCTGCAAACAATATCACATAAACAGCTTATGAATCTTCTTCCATGTTGGGGGAGAGGATCAAATATGATGTCATTTTCATGGGGAGAGAAGTTGTCACCCCTAGGATAGTTGGCCATCTGAAAGACTGATACACACATGAAAATATTCATATTTGAGCTCATTTATGCATTTCATTCTTTAAACAGCACATGTCAGCATAAACAGTATGCATTCAGATACACTGAAAATGTCTGTGCAACACTGTGTGTGATAAATATTAATGTGACACATTATAAATAACAACAATGCCTTCATAAATAACACTGGTAAAATCAACATAACATGCAATATCTTTAATTTTGTGAGTGAGATTAGAGCCTCTGACAATGCATATATATATATTGCACGGAGGTCCGTAGACAACAGAATTATGCCATGTAAGTCTGCTTAAAAGTCTCATTTGAATACTACAACAAATAATTTGTAGAACTTACAGAATGCATAGGTAAACCTTAGAATCCATAGCTAAGCCACAGATAGTACAGATCCTTTTTATATTTAGCCAGTACTGATAATACCTTTATTAAGAACCATTACTGATGGCATATCCATAACAGCAACAGCACATTTATAACAGTTATGTTAGCAGACATGAAATAAGAAATATCCGTATTATCAACATCACATACTAGATATGGATGGTGTCAGAATCTGTAACTTTCTGTAGTCACACCGCAAAATGCAAGGAATTATCAGTGAGAATGACAGATGCTAAATAAATCAGCCTTCATATACAGTTAACATTTGTTGTAGAAGTCTGTCTATACAACTGCATATGGGACTGAAATAAATGATTTAGAACAACACCAGTATGCATAATGTTCAAGACTGCTTTAAATAATTTTATGATAACTTCTGTTAAAAGTATCATTTTGAATAAATATTAATTTAAGCATATACTTTTTGAAATAAATGACTAACTTTAACAGATTTACTAATCACCTCAACAGAAATGCTACCAATTGCCAATGTACCTTTCACTCCAAATTACACAATCAAAGTGCACCTTGTGTGCACCCAACTTTTAGTAACATTTGAACTATACATAACTAATAAGTTTAATTAAAATTCAAGTTTTTAGAATCACATTCACACACATCCATGTAAATTTCTGTTATCTGCTAAAACTCCCAGGTGTTCCGCTTAAACATCCCATAGGTATCGATAAAATGGCACTATGTCTGGCATGTGCCGGTTACCTTCCAATGATCTGATAATATGACATAAGCATCACTTTCAAATATTGATTCTGATACATTTACTGATCAGATCATTACTGACTGAGAACTGAATGGTACCTCAGTGAGGATTTCTTGTTTTTTTGTATTTTCCAGATTTCTTCAATTTGATGATCATGAAGGCTACTTTGAGGAGGCTAAGATGTGAACATGTGCCCAACTAGAGCAACGAGGAGATGACCCAGATGTTGACTGTGTATACCTGACTGGAACAGAGGATGACAGCTAGACCCAGAACTTTGCCATGATCAACATGTGGAACCAAATCATGAGGGAGCATTGACAGATGATGAGGATCTACCACACTGGAGTGTAGACTCATCACTGCTATCACAAACTGGTTTGGAGGGACTCAGAGGTACTTTGCAGGAGATTTGCCGAGGTGTGGAGGCAGCCCATTGATCCCTGCAGTAAGTAACAATATTCTATGTATACCTGAGCATTGTTGCAGATATTAAAGATATTTCTATGTATCAAGTATATCAGATAGATGTTTATATGGATCCCCTTCAAAAAAATCAAGTTATGAATGGAGATCACAGTACAGTGAGGATTAAGGAAGTTACAATTTTCCCCCACTGTAGTGCAATCTCAGAGTTTCACGTTTCTGAAAACTCAAGCTTCTGAATGGAATCCGTTTCTATAAACATGTATTAGTTACTGTGATAATTAACCTGTGTGGATAATTAAGTGGTGTTAGTAAATACTGCTCTCTTAACCAAGGGTTTGATTTCTATGATGTTAATCTATTTAATAATGTGTATAGTATTCATAAGTATGTCCTTTGTAGATGAACATATGTTTTACAAAATCTAACTACATAATTGCACATAGCTACTGTCCTTGTGCATAACAGACATGTATAGTGCCTAGGCCCTGGATGACTGTGCATTTCGTACTTTTCTATTACAGTCCTACAGTATCTCCTATTGGACCATTATATGCTGTATTAAAAATGCGTATATAACTTCATTACATTATTCCTCCTTAACAATTACATAGACATGTTTACTTAATTTATTTAACATTTGCTTATTGGGAAAAGTCCGACTTGGAATGCAGCCAATTTTCAGCAGAGGCCTGGAGAGAAATGTTGTAATTTATGTCTTTGTAATGTGGGAAGAAACAAGAGTACCCAGAGAAATTCCACATGAATGCAGGGAGGACATGCTGACTCTGCACAAAAGGCACTCCAGCCAAGAATTAAACCAGAGAACCTCTTGCTGTTAGGCGACAATGTTACCACTGCACCACTGCGCTGTCCTGCACCACTTAAAAATTAAATCCAATTTAATTAAAATGCAATTAAATGTCCAATTAAAAAGTAATGTCTGTCTAATTTTTTACACAAATGTTTTTAGTTATGTGTTGATAGCTGTTATTTCTTTACTATGAAAGGTCCAAAAATTGTTTGCAATTTTTGTATTCATCTGTTTTCCACAGGATTTCTAATAAAGACTTGCAGTATCTATTTTCTAAAATGAAAATCTTGCTAAATGTTATCTCTGCCTGTAAAGCACCTGGCCAACACATCTAAAGTTTGGCATGCTGTGGGTTCCAGCCAACATAGTGGAAACATTTATCTGTACTTGTTATCTTTGTTAACTTCACCTATAGCATTTGTAGAAGAAACATATTGCAATAGTGTATATTAATGTTTATGTTGTGTATGGTGATGACTGACTGATATAGTCTTCGAATTTCTGTGAATATGGCCATAATACATAATGTCCTGATAACATTAGCTTTCTAATAACATAGTTTGTAGAGCAGTATCTGTTTATTTAAGAATAGTGTGCTGACTGTTAGCTCATCATTTAAAGTAACTGGCCAGCATGTCTACATTTTGGCATGTTGTGGTTTCCAAACCACATAAGGAAAACATATATATATATATATACCTTTACCTTGGTTAACTTCACCCATAGCATTTTTTGGAAGAACCATATTGCAATACTTTATAATAATGTTTATGGTTTGCATATTAACACCTCCCTGATATAGTCTTTGAATTTCTGTGAATATGGCAGTAATCTGTAACACTGATAACATCAGCTGTTGAAGAGCTGTGTTTGGAGAGCAGAGTACTTGTTTGTTTGAAAGTAGCATGTGCTGACTGTTAGCTAGGTTGTAAGGAAACAGAGCAGAATGTCTACATTTTGGTGTGTTGTGTGAACAGATCTAGAAAGGGGACCCATATATTTGAAAATGTTATCTTGCTTTAATATCTCCATACCATACCCATAACATTAATGTATATTGTGAGTGTAATCATGAATAATTTGGTGATTTGTAAAATTTCTACTAATATATCAATAATCTGAAACATTCTGTTAACATTAGATATTTATCTGTGGGGGCAGTACATCTTGCTAAATTATGTTATATGTCTGAGCAATTATTTGGTTAATATTATACAAAAGTGTGGTGAATGTCTGTTTTCTCATGAAGTGTTAAAGTCAATAGTAGAACAAAATAATCCTCAAATTTTGAGAGACTGTGATGGGCAGACTGACAGTTAAAATGAAGAACAGAGAAGATGTATATATTTTCCTAGTGATTTGCAATCTAGCAAGGAATGATGGTCCTCACACATACATTTCTGTGTCCTTAATGTACAGCAACATGTATGGTTCTGTTCACAGAAGCTGTAGGCTACATAACACTGTCATTCTGTCTGAAGAATGTATGCTCTCTATTACCATTAATGTATCTGAAAACAGTGATAACATGAATGTAGCTTTCCAATTGTTTAGCTACTTGAGCAGCACATGCTCATACTTTGCAATCCTAAGCCAACATGAATATTAGTAGATCATCCCCAGTCAGGTTGATGTCATAACAAACTGTTTTCACTGCCTGCAAAATGGGCTTTTCCAGTTAAGATATGTTAGGTAGGTAGGTATCTCTCAGGATTAGAGATTGAATGCAGTTTGTGTTGCTAGGTTTGAATCTCATGTTCTCCAATCTGTGTTCAAAGATGTTAACACCTGAATGCAAAAAATGTCAGTTGTGTTTTGTATTTATCTAATGTTCTTCATAAAGAAATACCTACAAGCTGTGGTGAGATATGTAAGTCAGTGCTATTTGAAGAATGTGTTTTGATTTCAGGTGATGAGGATTGCATTTGGAACAGAGCCATGTGCATTGAGTGGATGCACAGACTTGAGGATAAGTGAAAGAAGAGGTATGTTGATTATTTTATGTATTTTATGAACTGAAATGTATCTTCACCTTTTTACAGTACAGTATTTTTCACAATAACATGTTGCTTGATTATAATGCAGGAATACCCATCATGTGTCAGTAAAGTAAGTAAAATCATCACACGGTAGATGTGCTTACAACTGTAAATAAACTCTAACAATGTTGATATTTTATGCATCATTGAGCCATTGTTTCAGCACATGTTTTTTTTAATGTACTCCACAACCTAAATAACAACTGGTTTCATGTATTTGTTGCACATCTTTTTAGGTGGATGTGTTGCATGCAAGTCTAAGTGCTTTGACTAGTGTTTATGATGCATGGTTTATCACACTTGTATGCCTAGCTGTGGTGATTGAGTTGCTGCATTTGGCCTGTGTGTTTACAGTGTGAGTAAGTGTGTGCTATGTTAGTGTTTGCACCACTGTTTGCTGACACTGTAGTATGTCCTTCAGTTAAACATTAGTATTGCATTTGTCTCAAAAACCTTGAGTGTTTTTGTAGAAACACAGTTATAGCATAGGTTGACTGCCACTTGAGCAGATACCCATTTGATTGCAACAGTTCATATTCAGCACACCCTGCAGGTCAACATTGGTATTGTATCTGTCCCCAACCCTTTGTGTGTTTGTTTAGAAACACTGACAGCCTAGGTTGACTTTCACTTGAGCAGATACCCCTTTGATTGCGGCAGTTCAATATCAGCAAACATGTTCACAAAGTTTTATTTTTTTCAGGCTAATGATTGCTAGTTGTTTTTTCTAGATAATATATACAGTTGAACAAGTCCAATAGTGTTAGTAAAAGATATAGCAGATTCTTATATGTCAAAGATTGAATGTATCACATTGTTTTTAGTGTTATACTCATTGTATTGGTGTGTGTTCAGCCAAATATCATGCTGTTTGTCTCAGATGTTTGTCATATCCTCCATCGACCTTCGCCTCCTCTCATAATTCAAACTATCCTCATCCCCCCTATCAAAACACTTCTGTATACAAACACCTAGCTATCTATTCACTAAATATTTAAAGTATCACCAACAAAATCACTGAACTACACACCTGGATAGGACATATCCCCCCCCACATTCTAACCTTATCTGAAACTTGGCTAAAAACCACACATCACAAACAGCAAAATAGTCCCACCTGGCTATAATATTTACTGCTCTGATAGAATCCCTAAAAAAGGAGGTGGCATCACCATCCTCTTCTCTGATGGCCTAAATTTCTCACCAGTCACCGTCCCTACCCCTGATTTCCACCCAGCTGAACTAATCATCCTAAATTGCCACATCAATTCACACAAGAACCTTGCCATTGATTCCATATATATACACCTTGGAAATAATATCCCAACTCTAGAAAATATCTTATCCTCATTTTCCCACAACATACGCTATGAAGTCCTTATCCTTGGAGATGTCAACATTGACTTGTCCAGTCTTATAACTGACTCTTCACAATTTAGTATCAACTTACAAGGATTTCATCAGCTGATAACTTCCCCCACTTGCCTGCACAAACCTTCATCTTCCAGCTCCACTATTTACTGGATTCTCACTAACCTCCAACCTCTACCATAGTCCATCTACCCTACCAGGCTCCTTATGTGACCATCTTCCTATCTCAATCCTTAGACACTCTACCCGACTACCCAAATCACACCTTTACAGAGACTGTCGTAAACTCTCTAACTTTAATATCTCCCAGTTTAACTCCATACTGCCTAGTATTGAATGGTCCATCCTCAGGAAGACCCCCCTTGATTTTGCAGTGAGTAAATTTAATAGCATATTCCTGGACACCCTGAACTCCTTTGCCCCCTCCAGGAAAATTAGAATCAAATCTAATTATGCTCCCTGGCTTTCTAAGGATACTAGATCACTTATGCATAAAGGAAGCAGTGCTTGGAAAACCTGGGTCAAATCAAAAGAACTACCCCTGCTACAAAACTACAGAGAACTGTGGAATCTTGTTAAGAAACAAATCAACAAGGACAAAAAATTGTACTACAACTCTCCCCAAATCAATAGCAAATCAATCACTCATAAGTTTTGGTCTACTCTAAACAAAATTCTTCATCTAGGCTGTCCTTCCAACTCCTCCACTTTCCCTAATAAATCCCCTATGGAAACTGCTACCCTCCTCAACCAACACTTCTTTGACACAATTCAAAAACTCTCCAGCTCCAACACAACTGCTCCCTCGACCCCTTCCAACCCACTCAGCAAAAATCTTTTCTCCTTTCAACCTCTTCCCACTTCTCACATTAAATCTCTTCTTCTGAAGCTTAAACCCGGTTCTCCCTCCACAGATAATCTCCCTCCTACCTACCTCTGACTAGCTGCTTAATCTATAGCCTATCCTGTATTCTTACTAATCAACAGATCGATTCAAGAAGCGACATTCCCTTTCATCTGGAAATCCTTCTTCACCATCCCCCTGCAGAAAGGGTAACTGTAGATCTATCATCATCCTATCCCCTCTATCTAAAATCCTCAAAAAATGCATTCACTCATAGCTTCTCAACTATCTCATCCAACAAAACCTTCTTACTCCCACTCAACATGGTTTCCGGCCAAACCATAGCACAGCTACGTCCGTGACAGTAACAAATTCATTTATTTATTTTATTTACTTAACATTTGATGTTAAGTTGTCCAGTCTCACCTTCATTCTTATTGGATGGGTTCAGAGCCGATCCTCTGCTCTGACTCGGCACTTACTATAGCTTGAGAGCTCTTTACTGGCTCAAGGCTACCCCTTATCTCAGAATGCCCAGCATCAGCTACCCAGATCTCGTTTGCCACTTCAGCTGCGAGGTTGAGTCAATACTGGCTCAGGCTTAGTATAACTTTTTTCTCTATTTAAAGTTCAATAATTTACTTGTAAAGCAGTATTTTTTCACTGTTTTATAGTAGTTTGTAAGTTGATTTAATCCTAAACCCCTTATCTCATCTTTTGCTGTGTTGTTTGTACTGTGTTGGACATCGCCCCTTAGTCACTAGGCCTTCTGCTTTTTTTTCCCTGAACTCATTTAAGTTAGAGAGTTCTTCCCTCCACCCCCCCAAAGGACAGCCGTTTAAGTTAGATGCTCTCCTTTGAAGGTTTTTTAATATAATTTTTATTGTTGTAGTGTATCTGTTTGGTTGGTACTTCCTTCTTTTTTTCTTAAAATGTCCAAGGAAGTTAAAACCTCAGGGTTCAAAAAGTGTGACTCATACTGTCACAAGATGGCTCTGACAGATGGGCACACTAGTTGTGTTTACTGCTTGGGGGCTCTGCACCTGCAGGACTCTTGTTCTATTTGTCATGCCTTTAGTCCAAGGGTCCTGCAGGAGCAGAAAAACAAGCTTATCCTCCATGGATTATTAAAACAGGATTCTCCAGCTAAAGCATCTCAGCCAGTGAATCCTTTGAAACCAATCAAACCGTCGGCTCCATGTTTGGAACCGACCGGTGAGCTTGACAAACTAAGTCTGTCGGTGCCTTCTGGCACCAACAAGACTACTCCTCCGTCGGCTCCAACTGTTACTTCGGAGCCATCTTGGAGCCACAAACAAGCTAGGTCTCCTTCATTGGAACTGATTCGCTCGGTGCCACAATCACCTTTACTTCATAGCAATACCAGTCATCGCTCATCTTCCCACTCCTCTTGATCCTTGAGGTTATCTGATCAGGATGTGGAGAGAATGGTCAGTAGGTTGCTAAAGTCACAGGCCCTTGCAAAAATGCTTTCGAGCCTGCCTCAGCAGGCTTCGGTTCCATCTGCTTTGATTTCGATTCCTCCTTTGACTATTCATAGTTCGTAGCTGGAGTCCATGGACGCTCCGATAGTGGTTACTTCGGCTCGGATGACATCCTCTTCGGCTCCAACATTGGCTTCAACTACCTTGGTTCTTCCTCCCATCAAGGCATCTGGGTGCCGAAGCTCTCTCGTCAGCTCCGAGGGGGGAAGTGGCATCGGACCCTTGTCCAACCCCGCTCTCCCTCTCGAAGCATCGGCTCAGTTGAGCTCGACTCCCACATCAGCCTCGGAGCTATTGCCCTCAGTGCATAGTGGGTTTCCTGTCTCTTTGGAGCTGGAGCCCTCCTTGTGTCGAGACCGTGATACCTTCAAGGTCAAGCAGAGAGTGCTGTCCCCACAGATGGCCCCACTATCAGGTCCATTGGCTCTGTCCCCCTCAGTGCCTGTGACAACATCTGCTTGTCCTCCAGCCCCAAAGCATATGGAACCTATGCCCCAGGACACCCCATTGGGTAAACCCTCTTCTTCTGAAGCCTCCCCAGAGCATTCTGAGCAGGGTCTCTGGAAGAAAAAGTGTAAGAGGAAGCACCTAGACTCCCCTGAGTCTGTCACCTCAGATACAGACCTGGATGAATTGGAGGGGTCCCCAAGGTCCCCCTCTGAAGATGTTTCCTTTTCGGACATCCTTGAGATTCTCAGGCAGAGGCATAGCTGGACTTTCCCTAGCCCCCTCCAAGGATGAGTCTGTATACCTGGACACATTTGGTTCCTGACTTTCCACCTCCTGGGTGTCTCTGCCTTTTGATCCACTCATGTCTGTACTGTCTCGAAAGGCTTGGTGAGCTCCAGATTCCATATAACCTGTCCCAAGGAGACCCAATAAATTTATTACAGCTCCCCAAGACAAACAATTCTTAACCAAAAGTGTCCCAGTTGATGACATGGGCCAGAAAGAGAGAGTTAGCTGTCCATCCACCGAATATAGACTCTCGTACGATGGACAGATATGAGAAGTGAATGTTTTCATCAGTGACCTTCTCCCTTAAGTCCCTAAACTATTTTTCCCATTTTACTAGGCTTCAGAGGGATCTCCTAAAAGAGCTTGGAGATACCATATAAGATCCCACAGCTGAGGAAGCTTCAGCCAAGGTAGCTACCCAGGTGGTGACTCTTAATTCAGTAGTCAACTCCTCCATTAGGCTTATTTCATACGCAGCCGATGGAGCAAGTAGAGCTGCAGGAACAGGACTGGCTCTGTGTCAGTTTGTGGAACCTTTCAGAGCATCCTTCACCAATACCCCCTTTGATGGCTCCTCTCTCTTTGGGCCTCAGGTGAAAGACATGCTTACCAGGTGCCAGCAGGAAGGCAAGACGCTCTCTGATGTTGGAGTCCATTTTTCCACTCATACCAAACCATACCCAAAGGGTCAGAAGGGTGGAAAGTTGTGGTTTCATAAATCCCAGGGACCCTTGCATGATACATGTGGTGAATTTTCCCCCAGAGTCATAGGGGAAAATAATAACAATGGCAGACACCACCCTTGTGGCAGAGGGGGGTCCGCAAAATCAGGGTGACAGAGATATGTTCTCTTCCAAACCCTATCAACATCCCTGAAGGGATGCCTGACTGCTCAACTCTGGAGGCAGTCGGGGGAAGGCTTTCATTGTACCCAGTCTCCTGGCAAAATATTACAAAAGACAAATGGGTACTATCCATTATATCCGGAGGTTACAAAATTCCCTTCCATCAACCTCCCTCTTGTTTCAAAAAAATCCATCCCAAATGTTCCACCTAATCTAAGGGATCAGGCAGTCACAGAAGTCTTAAGACTGCTAGAAAAAAGAGCCATCCAGGAAGTCCCCGCAGACCAAGTAGGATCTGGAACTCACTCAAGATTCTTTTTAGTGCCCAAAAAGACAGGGGACTGAAGACCAATTCTGGATCTCAGCAGATTGAACAAATCTGTACAAAAAGAAAAGTTCCAGATGGTAATACTGCACTCCATTTCCCCCTTTCTGGGTCAGGACAATTGGATGTGCTCCATAGATCTTCAGGACATGTACTATCATATAAAAATGGACAGATGGTGCAGGAGATTTCTACACTTCCAGCTAGGGGCCATTCATTACCAATTCCGAGCTCTGACCTTTGGTCTCACCACAGTCCCCAGGGTGATCACCAAATGCATGGCAGTAGTTATGGCTTACCTGAGACATCTAGGATTCCAGGTGTTTCCTTATCTAGATGACTGGCTACTCACTGCTACCACCAGGCAACAACTTATAGAGGCACAAGATTGCACCATAACATCATGTGCTCAACTAGGCATCACAATAAACTTCGAAAAATCTGCCTTGTTGCCCTGTCAATCTATTACTTACATAAGAGCAGAGCTAGACACAAGAAAAATGATTGTAAAATTACCTCACGAAAGAGTTTCCATTATCCATCAACAGGTGTCACTTCTCCTGAGGAGCAAAATAATTCAAGTCAAATATGTCCTTCAAGCTCTAGGGTTCATGGCAGCAGCCATTCTTTTAGTTCCCTTAGGACGCTTTCACATGAGAATCCTTCAGTGGCTTCTTTTCACACAATGGTCCTTCCAGGAATTACCCATGTCTCACATGATGCTAATTACAGAATCTTGCAAAAGACACCTTTCCTGGTGGATGGTCTCCCCACTAGTGACTCAGGGCAGACCTTTCATGGAATCCCATCCGATTGCCACAGTGACCACTGATGCTTCCCTGATAGGGTGGGGGGCATTATCTAGGGAAGACAGTCCAAGGCACGTGGCAACCTCACGAGTACCACTTGCACATCAACGTCCTGGAGATAAGAGTGGTGCTCCTAGCATTGCAAGCTCTTCAAGACTCTCTTCCTGCCAGGACTATTGCAATACAGATGGGCAACATGTCAGTGATCTGGTACATCAACAAACAGGGCGGAACTATCCCTGGGAAATCCAACGTAATAGCGGACAGGCTCAGCAGGGCTATCCTCATGCTGCATGAGTGGTCTCTGAAACAGGAAATTGTGGATCTTATTTTCTACAAATGGGGCCAGCCTTGCTGCAATGTCTTTGCCTCTCCCCTCACCAACAAATGCAGCAGCTACTTCTCCCGTGTTCCTCTTCCAGGTCAGATGCCCAGGGATGCTCTAGTCCACAATTGGCCTCAGGGACTCCTTTATGCATTTCCTCCCTTCCCTCTAATTCCAAAAGTCATTCAGAAAGCAAAATCATTGGGTTGCAAGATGATTCTCATTCCCCCTATTGGCCTTGAAAAATTTAGTTTCTGTTCCTTCACCCCCACCTTCTAGACCAGCCTCGCGGTCTGAACCCAGTGCTGGACCTCTTGATTTATCAATCAGGCGGGTTACACCAATTCCTCCAATCTCTCAAGCTCACAGCTTGGTTACTCCACTTCCAGTCTTAGCCAGGCTCCCTAATATTTCTCCAGCATTGCGTGATATTATTGTTTCTTCCCATTAGACAACTACAAGGAAAGTTTATGCTAGCAAATGGAAAAGATTCTCTTACTGGGCAGAATCTGGGAATTTAGATCCCCTTACAGCTCCTGTACACAAAATTTTGGATTTCTTAGCAGAACTGTTTCGATCTGGTGCAGCTGCTGCTACCATCAGGATACAACTAGCTGCCATTTCAAATTTTCACATCAGAGTTTTTAACTCAACCTTCATGTCTCACAAACTCTGTAAGGCCTTCATGAGAGGTATAGCTCTACTTAGACCCCCATGAAAGAGTCCCTTCCACCTTGGGATCTCAATTTGGTTCTGGCCTCCTTGACACTGCCACCCTTTGAACCAGCAGCATCATGTTCCTTGAAATTTCTTTCTTGGAAAACTCTCTTCCTAGTTGCTATTACTTCTGCCAGATGTGTTTCAGACCTTCATGCACTAAGCGTTTGCCCTCCATACCTAGTTTTTCACAAAGACAGAGTTTCTCTGAGAACCAACCCATCTTTTCTACCTAAAGTTTGTTCAGAACACAATTTGATTCAATCCATTGAACTTCGTGTCTTTTTCCCTAATCATTCCAGCAAGGCAGAATACAAATTACATCAATTGGATGTGCATAGGCAATTGCATTTCTATCTCCATAGAACTAAATAGATGAGAAAATCAGATCAGTTGTTCCTTTTATTTTCTAATAACAAACAAGGCCTTCCAGTTTCTAAAGTAACACTGTCAAAATTGTTATCAGACACTATAGCCCATGCCTACCATTTGCAACAAAAATATCTTCCAGCAAAACCCAAAGGTCATTCAACAAGGTCAGTAGCTATTTTGGTGGCTTTTCAATCTAGATTGCCCATAGATTCAATTTGTGCAGCAGATACTTGGCAGATCCTCATACATTCATTTCTCATTACAAAGCAGATGTGGTTTCCTGGGGCAGGGCTTCCTTTGGTTCCATGGTTCTAAAGAGTCTGTTCCAATGAGCCACCCAGGATTGAGGTGCTAGGGACACTGTCCCATCCAGCAAGAATGAAGGCGAGATTGGACAACTTAAACATAAAGAAGTTATGTACCTACCATAATGTTCCATATTAGTTGTCCTTCATCTTGCCTTCCTTCTTGCATCCCTCCCTCCTTCCCCCTTCTTCGAGGATTGAGAGGAGTTTCTCAATGGTTTCATTGGCTAATTTGTTTTGTTATTAGTTGCTTCCCAAGTAGACCATGACAATTAACTGTATATCCAGGTTTATTAATGGATTATCTTTTATAATTATGTCTAGTGTGAGCTATCTCAAACGAGATCTGGGTAGCTGACGCTGGGCATTCTGGGATAAGGGGTAGCCTCGGGCCAGTAAAGAGCTCTCAAGCTATAGTAAGTGGCCGAGTCAAAGCCAAGAATCGGCTCTGAACCCATTCAGCAAGAACGAAGGTAAGATGAAGGACAACTAACATGGAACATTATGGTAGGTACATAACTTATTTTTTACCAGGAAAATATGTCTTAGAACAAAGCCAGTTTTCAGCGGAGGCCCAGGAGAAACACTCCAGATGCATGTCTTTGTAATGTGAGAGGAAACTGGAGTATCTGGAGAAAACCCATACAAATGCAGGGAGGACATGCAAACTCCACACAAAAGGCACTCTAGCCAGGAATCGAACTGGAGAACCTCTTGCTGTGAGGCAACAGCACTACCGCTGCACCACTGCGCCATCTGTTTCCTGTCTCTTCCTTGACCTCTCCAAAGCTTTAGACATGGTCTCTCACACTATACTACTATCTAAACTATCTAATCTTAATCTATCTACTGTCTCCCTAGCCTGGTTCTCTAGCTACCTCTCTGGGAGGCAACAGTCTGTAAGATGGCTCTCACCCTAGTCTTCCTTCATTCCAGTCACATCCGGTGTTCCACAAGGTTCCATCTTAGATCCACTCCTGTTTAATATTTTCACTAATGAACAGCACACATCCTGCAATGAATCCTCCCTGATCCAATATGCTGACAACTCAACTCTCATCTCCATCTCAAGCAATATCTCTGAACTCCATACCTGAACCCAGGACACCCTTCTATCCATTGAAAAGTGGCTGTCTGATAATCTACTCATCCTAAACCCAAAAAACCCAAACTCCTGCTCTTTCTCCCCCGTTCTCTCTCCCATCACAAACCCACCTCTGTTATCACATCCTCCAATAACACTGGCATACAACCTAAACCTCACTCCTAGGTGCCATCACTGATGATGAACTTAAATTTAACTTACATATACTCCAATCTATAAAAAAATCACCAGAAACTAGGTTTGCTTTATCAGAACAGAAAATTTCTAACTTCCAATGCTAGACTCTCCCTGGCACAGCCACTTCTCATCCCTTCCCTTCTATATGCTGCCCCTGTCTTAACTAACAATCAGTCCACAACCTTGTCCAAACTTCAGCTAACATACCACAAAATAGCTAGATTTATCACCAACTCTCCTTACAACTCACACCATTGCCTTGCACTCAACTCTCTTCAATGGCTTGAACTCCTCCAGCAACTCTTTCTATCATAATTTCAAATGATACCCTCCATACTATACAAGCCATCTTCCTGCCCAGCTGTCTCCTCCCTGATTTCCCCCTACACCCCCTCTAGGACCCTCCGCACCTCAAACCAGCAACTCCTCGATATCTACCAACCAATGAAAAATGTGGGCAAGCTACTTTATAAATGCTCTGTGGTCCAAGCTTAGAATGAACTTCTTATACACATACACTCCATTACCCACCCATTACACTTCAAAAAGGAACACAAAATTCATCTACTTAACACTAAGACTTGCCCCTGTCAGGACCCTACCTAACCCCTCCACACCCTTGTATTTCATTCCATCGTATCTGTATTTACACTAGGCTTAGTCTATTCACTTATTAACCTAATAAGTATTTATCTAGTAAATTCAACCTTACAATATTGAAAGGGCAAAGTCTGCTGTCCATTTTTGTATATTTTTTACAATGCTTCTTCTATATTATTATGTGTTTGTTTATTACGCCTTATTTCTTGACCTGCTGTATTTTTAATTGTACTGTCATAGAGTGTGACTTTTGTTATACTGTAAACTGTTTTGTAACTGGAGCTTTTTTCCTCAGGTCTCCACTGAAGATGGGATACTCGCCCAGCTGGACTAACCTGGTTAACAAATGTCAGTAAATAAATAAGTAAAATAAATATGGCTTGCCTGTTGTCCTCAATTTGTCAGATCACTTTCTCCTCATTTTATCAAAGACAGATTGTGGCTGCTCAAGTAAATCATTGAATGCAGATAGTGCAATCTGTTGATATGAACAGTCATATACTTTTACAAAGGTAATGACCAATATGTGTACATCTAAGCATATGGAATTGTTCAGAAAAGAATTCTGTAATCTTTTTTAGGAGTATGACATGCAGGGTCATAGGTAACTCTGTCCATAATGGACATCTCTCAGTCCCTGTTTATATTGTCATCATAATTATATTGTGTTGTGCTATGATATTCACAGGACTGTTCTGTGTGATAAACATTTGCTTTTGCTTTTCTTTTCTGTTGTATTTTGCAATTGATCTTTACAGAGCGTGATACCCATGGATGTTCTCCATTCTGAAGATGAGAATGTGTACTTGCAAGGCCACTGCCAGAGTCTTCCAAAGATAATGGTGACAATGGCAAGGACACTGATGCCAAGGATCCTGGACTGCACCCTGGAGGAGACATCAACATGACCAGGACAGAGATGATTTCTGAGAGGAGATCCTGAAGGCCATGATCGAGCAGTTCCAAACACAGATGAGAGGCATGATGGGGACATTCTTTGAGGATATGGCACAGGCTATGCATGATTGATTCAGGCCAATACCTCATGAGATCATTCAGGAATCTGACTCCAATCAGCCTGTTCCCTCTGGTCCATTAGTATAGTATGTGTACTCTAGTTGAGTTATGCTGCCAACATGGTGATTGTCATTTTATTGATTGGACTGTATATGCATTCTTGTGCATGTATACCATGTTTCTGTCATGGTTATGTGTTATTGTCATCTTACATTTACTTCGGCTTCAGTGTGTGCCTGACACACATTAACTCATTATACTTTCCACACACATTCAGCTGTCTATGCATTGTTGCAATTAACCTGCAGATACTTGCTGCAAGCTGTAGCCAGTAAACATGAGAAACTGAGAGACAACATATGTTGTCCATATTCCATCACTAACAGTGTTATATACCTTGAAATTGTGTTTTGCCATATCAGATATTTGCAACATAAAGACATGTCATTCCACATGTTTTTTGGATGACAGTTGTCATGATGTGGTGCTGTGATATGGTTTGGCAATACTGATGTCATGTGGGATCATATACAAGTATGTCCTGTCTATGTGTGGATCTATATCACTTTATCAAATGACTATTCAGTGAATAGCCATTCATCAAAACCCTATTTGTCAAAGCTGCACTTTATCGAGTGGCAAAATTTTAAGTAGGGCAAATCAGAGGTTGGCCAACCAAGCCACCATAAAAAAAAAAAAAAAAAAAAAAAACATAAAATGTAAAACCTACCAAGGTGGGGGGCTGTGTGCCCCCCACACTCCCCTACCTAAATATACAAACTCTGAGATCGCACTACAGTGGGGGAAGGGCACATTCCAGATGGTGGCCAACCACTGATTTGCCCTAGTTAAAATTTGCCATTCGATGAAGAGCAGCTTTGACAAATAGGGGTTCAACAAATAGCTATTCGCTAAATAGCAATTTGATAAAGTGATATAGACCCCTATGTGCAGTCCTCCTTTTATGACTGCATCAAACAGAAATGTAAAGTTAATCTGTATGCAATGTTACAGATAACACATTCTTTCACAGTACATTACACCATGATTGTTGTATGTATCATTTAGACATTCACGATTTAGTGACATTAGTGTACACCTTCCATAAATAATTGTATATATTAGATGACTGTATGTGTATGTGCACATAGTCAGGTACATACTGATATACAAATGTGCCTGTGACATGTGATCATTCAGTGATTTACTGCTGCTCAGTTGTAATGATGTTCACAGGAGTGTCCTCTGCTCCACAATGAGCAGGGTGGTTGCCATATACCTTTATTTCTTTAGTTGACATTTGTATGACTGTATATGTGTATGCACTTTTAATTTTTAGCTTGTTTACCTATGCATGTTGATGTGACATGATTGCATGTTACTATGCATGTGTGTTTTATACATGTCCAGTTCTATGGACATCAGCAATCCATCTGGCCATTTAACATACATTTTCCATTATTTTAAATGTATGTCTATGTGGCTTCCAAAGCACCCTGTGTGCTTTACATTTGCATTTGCATTATGTCTGTGATGTCCTGCTAATATCCCACCAGACTTCCAGCAATCATGTGACATCCCCCAAATAAAACCAGGGTCAGTAATTAAGGAGCTTCAATCCTCACTACTGATGCCAGTGTGGGAGCATCACAGAAAACACAAGAGCAGAGAGTACACAATAATAAAATTTCACAATTTCCCTTAAGAGCACAGCAAGAACACACTCTGTTTTCCAGGGACTGGACTATACACCTCTGTCCAACCCAAATGTAATTCTTTATCATACACTTTAGAGAAATATGTTCCAGTTTAAGACCTCTGACTCACTCATACTCAACATAAACTTAAATCTCACACACTTGAACACTTATGCTGCCACAGATTTCCAGCTGTGTCACCTACCCAATACAAATGGTAATGCTGCCACCAGAGTCAGTCTGCACACCATCCAAAGGGTGATCAATTATTAAAAATTAAATTTCAAAAGAAATGGTAGCTATGACCAGAAGCAGCCAGGTATTCAACGTGACCTGGGGAGTATCAAACAGCTATAAAGGATTTCTAATCTCTAAGAACATACTGATTGTCCAGCCACAATGTAAAGTAACAAAAACATTTAATATTAAGTAAAATGTTTACAAGAATATAAATCAATAACTTTCAATAAACACAAGAATTCAATCGCCAGAAATATAAAATTAAACTGTAGGATAGAAGTCCATCATCTTAGAAAACCCCTATCTAAATAACTAAACTTTCCTAATCTAACAAAGGAATACTGTCCCTGATCTAATCTAAAACATAACAGTGAGGCAAAGGCAGGCTTACAGTTTTTGGTGAGTTCTTTTTCTAGGGTATCCACTTACTGCAACTCTTCACTAACTGCTGCTCTTCACAAACTGCACTGCTTAACAGTCTGAACGGTATTATTTTAAACATAACAGTCAGTTGTTTAAAAAAGTTCATTTTCCTGTCAATCAGCTGTTCAAATAATGACTTACAACCAGGAAAATTCTAATGACATCACCTACTGTTCAGCTGATTCTTTACCGACAGTTTGTATTTTAGAAACTCCCTCATAAACATGCACAATTAGAAATGTATCAAAATGCTGACAGATTATTTAAATGTTTTCTATAAGCAGGGAGATACGCAATTATATTGGGCGACTTCAACTACCCAAACATAGACTGGGAGCATTACTCTAGCTCCAACATCCTAGCCCAAAGGTTCCTAGAATTTATAAACTCAAATGCTATGGAACAACTTGTTACCACTCCCACAAGAGGGGAAAACATACTGGACCTGATCATCACCAACATGGAGACTCTATGCTCCAGACCAGAAGTGTATCCCTCACTGGTAAGATCAGACCATAAACTAATCTCACTGGATATTCACATCCTGACTCCACCCCCTGCCCTGAAAACCACAGTGAAAAACTTCTCTAAAGCAAATTTCATACTCCTCAAAACCGAGGTGGAATCCTTCAAAGCCCCTGGGCCTGTGGAAAATACGGCCCAGACCGCAGAATCCTTTATAAACGCATTCTATGAACACCTTCAGGCATGCATGGATCATGCAATCCCAAATAAAACCAAGACCCAATCCTCCAAAGGCAGATGTCCTGTCTGGTGGACCCCAGCCATAAACAAACTATACAATAGAAGGAGGAAGCTACTACATGATAGAGCAAAATCCCAAAAAGGGAAGGCATCTCTGATCAGTATTAGCAAAAAACTATGGGCACTCATAAAATCGACTAAGGCCAGCTTCAAGAGAAAAATTGCACAGGACACTAAGGATAATCACAAGGCTTTCTTTAGTTATGTTAGGAACCTGGGTGGGAATTCCCAGATATGCTCAGAATTAGTCCAAAATGACAAAAAATACACCGAACCCACAGACATTGCCAACATCCTAGCTGACAGGTTCAGCGCAAACTTCTCACTCCCCCTCCCCACCAAAAGGGCAAATATCTATCCCAGCAGAGTGCGGCCCCCTGACATCTCAGATGCTCAGGTAAGAGCTGCCCTCTCCAAAGCAAAAAACACAGCATTAATGGGACCAGACGTTGTCCCGGGCTGCATCCTACATGAACTCCAAGAAGAGCTAAACCCAAACATAAAACTACTGTTCAATCTCAGCCTTACTACAGGATATATATCCAAAGAGTGGCGTACAGCAACAGTGGTCCCTCTCCACAAAAGTGGTGCCTCAACAGATCCTGGAAACTATCGCCCCATAAGCCTGACTAGCTTGGTCTGCAAAGCTATGGAAAGGATCACCATGGACCCGATAAATAAAGATATTGGGGACCTACAGACACTGGATCCTACCCAGTTCGGCTTTGTTAAGGGCAGATCCTGCCTCTTAAACCTGGTTGATTTCTTTGAAACAGTCACCAAGGCCATTGACGAGGGGAAGGTGGTCCACAAAGCCTACCTGGACCTCGCAAAAGCCTTTGATACAATACCCCACTCGGGCATTATAGATAAGTTCACCAGCTTAAATATAAACCCCTATGTCACTAGATGGGTTGCAAACTGGCTCAAGGACAGAACCCACATGGTTAGAATTGCTGGAGCCATGTCAGACTCCAAACCAGTTACAAGTGGTGTCCCACAATGCTCAGTCCTGGGACCTCTCTTGTTCGGTATATATTTCTCAGAGGTATAGGCCAACACGGAAGGACTGTGGCTGACCAAGTTCACAGATGACTGCAAACTGGGCACCATAATCGACTCTCCAGCCAACACAAGCATCCTCCAAAAGGGCCTCATAGAAACAGACAACTGGTGCCAGAGCCATGGCCTCAAGCTAAATGCCAAAAAGTATATAGTCATCCCCTTTGGCAAAAACAAAGTGCCCGCAAATTACCACATAGGTGGTAATCCATTAAGTACAGAAGAAGTAATTAGGGACCTGGGGACCCAAGTTGATAGCAATCTCTCATTTGACAACCACGTGGCCAAAGTGGTTAGAAAAACATTTTATATAGCCCACCTAATCATGAAGGGATTCACATCTAGATCAGGGGAGGTCATCGTGCCTCTTTACTCATCCCTCATCAGGCCCATAATTGAGTACAATGCCCCTTTTGGGATGTACCTTACCAGACACCTGCAGCAACTGGAAAGACACCAAAAGTACCTCATCAAGAGGATCAAAGGGCTCAAACAGATGTCATATGCTGCCCGGTTAAAAAAACTTCAGCTCTACTCAGTGGCATACCGCCTGCTCAGAGGCGATCTGTGCCTGACATATAAAGCCATGCCCAACCCAGAATTAATGGACATGCTGCACCTCAGAAAATCCAAATCCCATCGAGCTATGCACTCGAGAGACTTGAACCTCAGCACTGAAATAAATAGGACATGCTCGAGGTACAGATTCATAACCCAGAGGCTCCCTTCACTCTGGAATAAAATCCCAGTCCAGGTTAGGCAGAGTCCCTCATTGACTCTCTTCAAGAGGAATCTTGATGAGTGGATGGGAGATCATAGGTTTACCCCGGGTATCACTTCTGTGTCACTGTTAGACAGAGGCACAGTATACTAACCTCAAAAAAGGGCATAGCAAAATTAATTTAAAATGGGTGGCGAAAGCCAAACACACTCTGGCTAGGCTTATAAATGCCCTAGGGGAGATAGCCTAGTATGAACCTATGAACCTATGAACATTTTAAAAAACGTATCTACATTTTCAGAATTAGACATGCTGGCATGCAATTCAAGTTAATCTGAGAATATACACAAATCTCCTGCCAGACATGCTAACACAGATGAAAGTGCTTCACCTGCTTCACACCCCCCCTTATTACTCAAGCATGATTTTCAAGTGAACCTTGAAAACTGATTCTTTTCAAATATGCATCTACCTGGGAATATCAACCCACTTATCTTCTGTACAATGTATCAGCATTGGCATTATTAACCATACTGCAATGTTGTATGGTCATATCATATGCTTGCAATCCTAGACTCCACCTCAGTAACTTGGAATTTTACTTTCTGACCCTATTAAGCCATGTTAAAGGGTTATTATCTGTGACTGCAGTGAGTCTTCTCCCATAAAGATAGGGCTGCAGCTTTTGCAATGCCCACACTATCGCCAACCACTCTTTCTCTATGGCTATATAGCACTTTTCTCTTGGTTGGAGTCCACGGCTCAGATAAACCACTGGGTGCTTTTCTTCTTCTGTGAAAACTTGACTAAGTACAGCCCCCACCACATAATTTGAAGCATCTACCTGTACAATAAATACTTTATTGTAATCTGAGCTGGCTAACACAGGGGGTCCTCCCAAAATCTCTTAGTTTTTGGAAAGCCTGTTCACAATCTGTGGTCCACACTGGGTCTCTATTAGAACATTGAAAGTTTAATGGTACGAATCACTAAAGGTTGACCTTTAATGAGTGAACCATTAAAATTTCGAATGTTCAGAAAAAATAAATAAAAAAAAAAAAGAGAATCTAAAGGGTGTAGGCAGGGGGGAAAGCCCCCCTGTACACCCCCACTACTTAAATATACCAACTCCGAGACCGTACTACATTGAAGTAAACAGAAATCTCTCCTTATGGAGATTTTCGTTTACATGATCGATGTTCTGCACTTTCGCTATTCTCATGTTGACAATGTCGGATTCGACATTGTCGGCTTTCGAGAATATAATATGTAGCCATCTACACTACCTTGTCTGGTTTATTCTTCCTAGTTAGGTCAGCAAGAGGTGCAACTATGGCACTGCAATTGGGTACAAATTTCCTATAGTACCCCGCTGTCCCTAGAAATGCTCTCATTTGTTTATTAGTAACAGGAACTGGCCACTGTTGAATAGTTTCCACCTTGACAGGTTCTGGCCTAATTTTATCACTTCCCACGCTGTGTTCTAAATAAGTGACCTCTGCCATACCCACTTGACACTTAATGGGTTTAATGGTTAATCATGCAGAACGTAACTATCCAAGACCTCCCTAACATGTTGGTCTGCAAATGTCTGTAATATAGTCTTCAGTGTAGAGTTTAACCTCTTCACAAAACCATTAGTCTAGGGATGGTAGGAAATGGTCTTTAGATGTTTCACCCCACAGCACTTCCACAGACAAGTCTGCAAGTCTGTCATGGAGTTGCTACCTCAGTCTTTTAGTATTTCCCATGGAAAACCTACTCTGCTGAAGATTCCTAGCAAAGCATTTGCCACCTTCTCTGCCTACCACTACCACCAATATGCATTTATTTCCTGTAGAACTTGGTGTACTTAGGGGTCCCACAATATCCAAGGCTACTCTCTGAAATGGCTCTTTGATAACAGGCAAAGGCGTTAATGGAGCCTTAGCCTTGTCCCTTGCTTTACCAACTTTTTGGCACTGGTCACAAGTCCTACAATATCCTACCACATCCTTCACAATCCCAGGTCAATAAAAAAATTGCATAAAACATCTCTTAGTATGTCTTATGTCCATATGACCTGAGAAAGGAATGGCATATGCTATGGCTAAAATTGGCAAATGGTAAACTCTAGGCACTAAGAAACTGCCGTATTACTTCACCTTATAGGCTACCTCCAGGAATCCACTCTCTACACAACAAACCTTTGTTCCAGTATATAGGATTCCTTGATCCTCAGGCACCTGCTTAGCCATCTCCCTCAAGCTTTGTAACATAGGATCCATAAGTTGAGCTAGTCTCAGGTCTGTCTTTGTGATCTTCCCCAGATCCCCTTCCATAGGAATCCTAGTGACTTCTGGCAGCTGTGCCTCATTGCTACTCTGGGTACCACCACTGACCTCCTTCCTCACAGTCATCATGTCCAAGGGAACATCAGCACCCACCAGCAACTGTGGCTCACATTCAGACTTACTGCTACAGATAGCACCTTCTCTGAAACAGCTAGCACACCAGTCCCAGCTTCAGGTATGATTTTCTGGACTCTACAGATTACTGGACCTACATACCTTTCTCCAAGCCTGATTGCATGTCAATGCATGTACACAAGGTACTGCATCATCAGAGTCATTCCCTATCAGGATATCTAGATGAATATCCTCAAACACACCTACTTGCTTACTTCCTCTTCCACCCTCCAAGTCAAGATAAGCCCTAGTTAAAGGTATTTGGAATGGAGTCCCTCCCAACTCTCTGACTGGAGTGGACTGCCCAAGCAATTACTGCTCTCCTTTAACTACTGCAGGCCTCACAATGGTTATATCAGAAGCCATGTCTCTCTTAGCAGTTACCTGTTTACCATCTACTAAGATAGAATATAAATTTTGGTGATAATTTGGCACCCCATTTGTTTCTAAACAACTTACCACTGGCAGTTTGTCATCCACATTCACTGGCTCCCTCATCTTCTTTTTCTCACCTTGCCTCAGTGAACATTTGGCTGCTATGTGTCCCCTGTGGTTACACTTGAAACATCTAATCTCTAACATTGCACTTGGTTTAGTAGTTTCCCCTGTTACTGGTGTAGACTGTTGGAGTGGTTTAGACTGCCCCCCATGGGTTCTGTTATGTCCGTGTGCAGCATTGGGCATCGCTTCCTTATGCAGTGGTGCTCTGCTTGCCAAGTAGAGATACCCTTTTCTCCCCAACTCCTCTGCAGAGTTACACTCGTGGTATGATAACCAGAATCTCATGTCATCAGGCAAAGTACTGTGGGCTTCTTCCCTCACCAAAAGGTCTTCCAGTCCTTCAAAAGTGGTGAGTTGACACCCACTCAGCCATCTGTGAAAGTAAGTACTTAAGTCAGCAATATAATCACACACACATTCATGTACCTTTCGTCTATGTTCACAAAACCTATTCTTCTATGCCTCAGGTGTAAGTTTGAAACAGTCAAGCAGCAACATTTCACTTTGTCATAATTCAAACAGTCTACATAATTTAACTTTGCTAAAGCCTGAACTGCTTTACCATGGAGTAAGGGAGACAAGTGCTGGCCCAGTGCTCACAGTCAACATCATATTGTCTGCATACCCTGTCAAAAATATAAATAAAACTATCAAAGTCAGCCCCATCCCTGTAATGTGGAAAATGTTTACTGACCTTTACAGCTTCTGGGGTCCAGTTATTCACTTCCTCATTACCTCCATAGCCTTCTTGCAGGGTTTGAGACTCCATTTCATGCTGGTGCTGCCTCTCATTGTCCTCAGCTTCTAAATGCTTCAGTCTCTCTTCAGTCTCCAGTCATTGGGCTTCCAGTCACAGTCTCTCTGCTGATTCCAGTTCAAGACATTTGGCCTCCAGTTCATGCTGATGCCATTTCTCCTCAGCCTCCAGTTCATATGGGTGCTGCTGCTCCCTTTCCTCAGCCTCCAGGTGTTGCATTCTCTCCTTAGCCTCTAGGCACACTCTGTCTACCTCCAGACAAATTATCAGGTCCTCTGAAGAAAAGGTGGACTGTCTGTCTCGGCAGGTTGCACATCACCAACACCAAACTGGATATCCTCTGAAAGGCTGGTCTGAGCTGTGGCTGCAACCATGGCTGAAATCATTGCTTCCTTGGTCAAGTTGGCATGCACCAATCTTTTAGCTTCACATTCCTTAGCCAGCTGGATGTTTGCCAACTTACTAAAATCTTCTGCTGACATCCTTGTCTACTATCCCTGACTATCTAACTAAAAAAAAAATAAATAAAACTGTGGTGGATTGAAATTTTTAATGTTTACATTGTGGCTGGAAAGAGAGCACACCTTAATGACAACTACCCACAGGCTACTAGAATCCAATTATTAATTCCACTAAGCTGCCAAAAATGAAATGTGACTTCCAGCTAATATCCCACCACGCTGCCAACAATAATGTGATGTCCCCACTTAAAACCCAGGTCAGTAATTAAGGTGCCTCAATCCTTACTACTGACTCCATTATGGGTTAGTCACAAAAAACACCAGAGCACAGAGCACACAAGAATAAAATTCCACAATTTCCGGTAAGACCACAACAGGAACATGCTTTGTTTTCCTGGGACTAGACTATATACTACTGTCCACCCCAAATGTAATCCCTTATCATACACTTTAGAGCAGTGTGTTCCAGTTTAAGACTTCTGACTCACTCACACTCAAAATAAATTTAAATCTCACACACTCAAGCAGTTATGGGAAGCCTGGCACAGATTTCTAGCTGTGTCCCCTCCCCAGTACAACTGGTAACACTGCCACCAGAGTCAGACAGGTCTACACACCCTTCAAATAGTGATCAATTATTAAAAATTAAATTTCAAAATAAATGATAGCTATGACCAGAGCAACAAGGCATTCAAGGTGAGCTGGAGAGTATCAATTAGGTATAAACACTCTCTAATCTTTAAAGAACACACTGATTACCCAGCTACAATGTAAAGTAATGAAAAACATTTAATACTAAGTAAAATAATTACAAGAATGTAAATCAATAACTTTCAATAAACACCAGAATTAAATCACCAGCAATATAAAATTAAACATCATCTTAGAAAAACCCTATCTAAAAATAATTAAACTTTCCTAATCCAACTAACATAACAGCAAGGCAAATGCAAGCTTACAGTTTTTGGTGAGTTCTTTTTCTTGGGTATCCATTGACTGCAACTTTTCACTAACTGCTGCTCTTCACAAACTGCACCGCTTAATAGTCTGAACTGACTTATTTTAAAAAAATAGTCAGTTGTTTAAAAAAGGTTCTTTTTCCTGTCAATCAGCTGTTCAAATAATCACCTAACAGACAGGAACATTCTAATGACATCACCTACAGTTCAGCTGATTCTCCACAGTTTGTACTTTAGAATCTCCCTCAAAAACATTTTCAATTAGAAATGTATCAAAACACAGACAGATTCTTGAAACATTTTGTTTAAGCAGGTAGATAATCAACATTTTAAAAACTTATTTCCATTTTTACAATTAGACATGCTGGCATACAATACAAACTAATCTGAGAATATGCACAAATTTCCTGGCACACATGCTAACACAGATGATGGTGCTTTATCTTCTTTACAGTATCAACTTACCTTGTCCTGCTTTACCCTGATATGGGCCTAGCTGTCCACCTCTGCTCACCTTCATATTTCACTATTATGTTTTGCAGCTATATTTGCCTTTGTTAAAACTACTGTCCATTGCCATTTATTACTCTGACAGAGCGAACATGCGACACATGTATTGGCATTGCACAATGCAAGATGTATACACAAGTAGCTGGCAAATCCTTGCAATGTGTCCCTGTTCTCATTATGCTTCTGTGTTACCCACTGTAGTTTTTTAACATGCCTGTGCACGACCTGCTATAGCCATTATACTGTACTATTACATTTTTGAACATATTATTACATGTCATTGGTGTATTTATGTGAATCAACATTGATTTCTTGGACATTCCGTTTATGCTACTGACAGACATACATACACATCTACCCTTGTGTGTTGGCTTTGACATAGCATATGTCTGTAATATATCCACATTCCATTATACATTTGTTTGGGTTGTGTACACTTACTTGTGTATGTAGCAGCATTTGTTGTTCCTTTGCAGTCCTTCAGCTGGGCACTGTGCTTGTTATTTGCCTTTCACAAGCACAGTCGTAGTTTTGGTTCTGTCATCTGGTGGAGCTATCTATTACTGTTACACCTGCATTTGCTCATCTGTGATGTAGCTTGGCTAGACTATGTACTGCTGATGGACTAATTTGGATATGTGTATTTTTATCAAACATGTGCTGTGAACCTACTTTACTACCATGGAACACACATCTACCATTTGTCATACAAATCCATGTATAACTGCCGCACAGCTTGCAACATGTTGTAATGTGACAGTGTATAAGAAGAAAATGTTTTTCTGCATTTTGTCATGGCTGGTATACATCACCAGTCTGTAAACTTTCCATTACCCATGTTGTGCAGTGAGCTGTCTGAGGAACTTACCTGTTCTTACTGTTTTCCAAGCTTTGTCTGTCTTGTGTTGTGCTATTTGTTCTATGGGTATACCTGCTGTGATGACCTTCACCTCCTCTTTCATTATGTTTACCTTTCCTTCTATTTTTTAAAAAATAGGGCCTATTTCCATAAAAAAAAATTGTCCATGCCCATCTGACTTTCCCTCAGCCTTTCCAACATCCCTCTTGTGTGTCCCTCTTATTCACCCATACTCCACACCTTGTTTCTATCACCCACTTGTCCACCTCATACAAGTCCCAAACCCATTGTTAGCAACTGTTAGCTATGGCAATGTGGCTGTGATTGCCCTTTTCCTTTTATTTTTTTATTTGAAAATGTAAAGATCCTATCAGAATCCATAAGTCCAAGTTGATATATTTTAATGTTACATGTATTGTGTCGATATGCAAAATTTATTTATTTATTTTTTACATTTGTTGACTGGGATAGTCCGATTGGATTCATGTCCATTTTCAGGAAAACACACTTTCAGGAAAAACACTTCAATGAACAACATTCGCCGGTTCAGTGATCCTGTGATGGTGCAGGTGCATTCATTGTTACTTGGTGTATGGGAGGGGAAACTTTAATGCTTATATAATTTGTTGTTAAAGATCATGGTACACTGAGGATAAGGGATTTTTTGCTTTTCCCCACTGTAGTGTAGTGTAATCTCGGAGTTAGAATATATAAGTAGCAGGGGTGTAGGGGTGCAACCCCCCACATAGGGATGCAGGAGCATAAATGTGTGTGTGTTTTTTTTTTTTTTTTTTTTTTTGCTTTTGTCATTTGGTGGTGTATTTTTTGTGTAATTTTTGTATAAATGCACTTTTGCTAAAGTGGACTTATTTATCTGTAATTCGGTATAGTGTGTTTTTGATGGGTCAAAGTAGAACTATATATATATATATATATATATATATATATATATATATATATATATATTTATATAGGTATACTTGATATGGTCGACATTTCACAATGACAAAATTCATATTGCCGAGACCATATGGTCAACATTTGAAATGTCGACCATACAAGTAGAACATAAAAAACAAAAAAAAAACTTACCTTAACGTTGCTAGCAGGGGGGCTTTGCCCCCCTGCACCCTCCACACCCCCGGAACTTAAATATACCAACTCCAAGATTGCACTACAGTGCAGAAGTGGAAATCTTTCCATTCCGCACTGTAGGGAGATGCTGGTTCCCCATGGTCAACATTTCAACATTTCAAATGTCGATTATATGGTCTCAGCCATATGAATGTTGAAGGGGGCCCATATATATATATATATATATATATATATATATATATATATATATATGTGTACGTATTACAAATAGACTTGCAGTTTGAAGCACATATTTTAAGTTAGCAGATGACATACAGAAATATCTGTAGTTTTCTGAGACATTTCTGTCTCTACTCCTGCAAATTTATGTTACGATTGCCATGTGGCTTACATTGGGCTGGTTGGCATTTTTAATGTTTTTTTGTTTGTTTGTTTGTTTGTTTTTTTTTTTTTTTTTTTTTTTTTTTTTTATCATAACAGTCAGTTACATTCCGTAGTGTCCTTAACCTTACTGTGCAGATTTGTTGTATTTGTATACAACTATTCTTGAATTGTCTTTCCGTAACTTTGGTTGTGTACAATATGCTTGAACATACATTTTTTTTATTAATTACGGATTACTAACACATTTCTATATTGTGACATTGTAACTGTGGTACTACATTGTGTGCTGAACTATTCTGAGTTTCTTGTTATACATTAACATATTATAATGTTAGCCACAAGTTTTATGCTGATATTGGCATAGTGCACCGGATTCCTCAAGCTTAACAGAGTCGGGCCCAGAGAAAGAAACAATGGAATTAATGCATAAACATACAGGGGGCTGAGATAAACTGGTTTAACTGTGATATTGTTTTCCTTAAATTCTGAAGTCGGAACTGAAGAAAATGTTTTGGAACTAGAATCTATGTGACTACAGCTATAATTCAGTTATAAGCATAATGTTAACAATGTAAGAATTATTTGTAAAAAGACCAGGAATCAGTTTTAAAAAATGTGATTTACTGAGATGATAAATACTAAAAGTAAAATCTATTTCATGTTATAACTGGGAGCCAAATATGATAGTTATCAGGAAAATACATTATATAAGATATGATGAAGAAAAGGGATTACTAAATGGAGCTCACAATACAGCAGACACTGTTTTTTTTCTTTTTTTTCTATTGTATAAGATGCCATTCAATTATTAGCAGCCACTGTCCTCTTGGAATACTCATAATCTCTGGCATACTCAGCAATGTTTTGGAGTGAATGTTATTATTTAAGGTGATTATATCCCAAAATACCCACTGGAATATTAGTATATTGATTTTTTTCATTGTCACAAGCTAATACAACTAAATCTAGACCAGTGAAGGTAAAGGCAGTGGGCATCACTACAGGACATCACAACATCAGAGTCCTGATGTGCCTGATCATACAGGCATATTCTGGTATTAAGCATATTTTTTATTATTTTTAACAACATAAATATATTGAAATATTTTTACAACACTGACGTTATGCAATATGCAATCACTTAGAACATTAAGAAAACAAAAACAGAAAACAAGAGTTGACCACAACATTCTTCTTCAGCTTCTGTAATATCAGCTTTAAACAAAATCAGACTTCTATAGATGATATGACCCTTCTGCATTTCATATTAACTGTACAAATCATTGTACGAAACCTGCTAACAATGATTTCAATGTTAATATGTACTTACCAGACCAACTGCTTGTTATCTAGAATTAGAGAGGGGACATTAATAGTTTGAATTAATATTTTGTAAGTGTTTTTATCCCAATTTTGTAAAGCAAAGGGTGATGTTGTCTACCTTATTCTATGAAAAAATCTCATGCTACTTGTACCAGCAACAGAGATACCTCTTGGGATTCATAATCATTATGGTAGTGATCACAGTTAGGTCTCCTTTGTTTACTGTGCAAACATAATGACCTCTGATATTCATTAACAGTGAATGCATCCAGAGAAAGGTTATGACAATGAGCTCATTAAATATCAAACCTGCACCCACAGCAATGTCCAGGGGAAGGAATGTAAGAGTTTGCTGTGGCCAGAGGGAAGGACAAACATCAGTAATGCTCATTCTTTGAAAACGAGCCTCCTTGGCATGATTATGTGCGCACAGTCGCAGCAAGAGAAAAGAAGGTATGTGACAGCCATACAGGGCCATGAGGCATGTGTGTTATTCCATTTTTCATATCTATTTTTATAGATATATGTGCAGAGAATATGATTTGTGAAAGTAGTAAGGGAAGTAACATGAAGGGTGTCCATATTAGTTTTCACTCAGGTGTTTGGCTGTGCCCTGTATAGACACAGCCACATTGAGTGACATTTTCCTGTAAAAGCACAATTGATATTTTACAAATACCTAGTTGCACACAGGGCAACTAGTTGGCAGTGACAAGTACTGTCCCCAGAGTTGCAAACCAGATACTCCTGGCATTGATTTATATTCTCATGCCAACTGTCTAATCAATAAAAATGGGTCTGTTGCCATGGATATGAACTTTGTCACTGTCTCTGTCTGATTAAGGACCTGCTCCCTAGTGATAGCAGAGGGTGTTATATTTTATGGTATTTCCTGAGGAGGGTTAAGGGGGGAGAGGGGTAAAGTTGAAACTGAATTGTCTTCTGGCTTTTCCTTTTTTAATTTCTCCAAATCTTTTGGGTTTCTAATACAATGATGGGAATGAACCCCATTTCTAAGTCAAAGTATTATTGAAGTTCATGAAATGAGTATTATTTCAATCTTTGATGTCAGACAGAAGTGCTCTTTGCAGCACCAGCACTGTGTCCAGTAATGATTCATTCTGTCACTCTACAGAGTTATATGTTATTGGTAACATATCTAAGTATGATTGTAAATTCTTTTTTTATAAGACCCACTGTTCCTACTAGTACTGGAACTGTCTGGGTATCTTTCTTCCACGTTGCCTTCATTTCTGCCTATTAATCCTGGCATTTTATGAGTTTGTGTCTCTCTGTTCATAAGACACTGCAATCACTGGGTATAGCAATTTCAGTGATCAATGCTACTTTGTCTTCTTTTCATGGACTACTATATCTGGTTTTCTTGCATCTATTTTTTGAACTGTTGGTAATGGGTGATCCCATACGATATAAAATTCATCATTCTGTATAATGCTTTGTGGGTCATGTTTCCAATGGTTCTTGGCTACTTCAGTATTGTAATGTTTGTACAATCCGCAATGCAGCAGTCTTGCTACATTATTATGCCTTTCAGTATACACTCCATATTAGTATATCACACCCAGCAGTAAGATTTGCAAATGTTTCCAGCTCCGTTTTACAAAACTTGCATTTGTCTTTTTCGCCCACATTCTCAATGGACTCTGTAAACCAATGTGTACAGAGTCCACTGCTCTATATCAATCTGTTGAATACTCTATTTATCGAATCACTATTCATTGAACCCACTTTAGTGAAAACTCATTTCAGCAAGCGATCGTTTAAGCAAATTTTTTCTCAGGGAAAGGAAGTAGTTGGCCATCATCATAAATTTTCCATTTTCCCACTGTAGTGTGATCTCAGAGTTGGTATATTTAGTTAGGGGTGTGTGCGGGGTGCAGCCTCCCACTTTGCTGAGATTTAAATTATGTAGGTTTGTTATGGTCGGTAGCTGGTCACTACTTTCTTTCACCTGGAGAATTTCTGCTGGAATGGTCCTTCTCTGAAATAAGTTTTTGCTTACGTCTTTTTCATGAATAGTGATTCGATGAGTAGGCTATTCAACAAAGAGATATAGACCCTAGTCCACTATCCTGGGATGCCAATATTAGCCTTTTATCCTTTGGCTTAAATTGACCTCTCCTTAACCCTTCTTGCATCAGATTCTGAATGACATGAGGTTGTTCCACGAGTTTTCTGTACTTGCAACTATATTTATGTTTTTTTCCATGTTTCTTGCCTTCTCATCTGGTCCTTCTTATATTCTTTCTTTTGTTTTTTGGCACATTCATTTGCTACCTGATTTATGTCTATTTATGGTTTAGTTTCCATTCCCACTTGACACTGATATGCTTCTGTTAAACTAAGCAAGGAAGTCATCTTAGACTTGTTCTGTTCATGTTTCAATACTTTCACTATGTTTGGATCTGATGAGGTCAACAGATATGTATGCAGTCCTACAACTGCAGATCTATACATGTAATCAATTTTGAGGAGGCCCATACATCGTTCAGAATGAGGAATAAATAATCCTGGTATACACTGGCTTTTATATATCATCTGATAAGCATGAAGTATTTTTCATGTTTTACTGTCCAACTGATCCAGTACTTTTTGGGGACAGTCAATCACTCCAAAACTGTAAGCTAGAACAGGAAGAACAAATTAGTTTGCTGCTTAGATTTTGTTCCTAGATGCCAGGGCTATTTTCAGTTTAATTATTGTATTCCTTACTGAATTTTATCAACATTTGTCATGCTTTATTGTTGATCCTTCATCAAGTTCCAAATATTTATACAAGTCCACTTGCTCAGATTCCTTTATATCACATTCCTGTCCCAGGCTGATATTATCTTTGTGCTACAGCTTTCCTGCTTTAAATGCCATTTTTGCATATTTATCAAGACCAAATGACATCCGTATATCATCTGAGAAAGTTTTGACCACTTCCATTTGTGCTTTCAGCTCTTTATCTGATGAACTATACAGTTTTAAATCATCCACAAAAAAGATGAAAAGTCTTTGTACTTTGTTTTTTTTTGGGAGCCAAATCATAACCATAACCTAATCAGTTAAATAGACAGCTTAATGGATTAAGGGTAACACAAAAGAGCAACGGTGACAGAGTTACTCTGGAACATCCCCCTTAGAATTATCACTGGGATAATAATTTGTCCTTTATCATGGGTTAACTGCAAAGTTGTTTGCCACTGTTTCATGGTCACTGTAATGTAATTGATCAATGCAGACTGTATTGTATAGATCTGCAAGCATTCCTTTATCCATGAATGTGGGATGTTGTCAAGTGCTTTTTTGTAATCTGTCCACGCAATATTTATATTATTCAACTTTTAACAATTTTTCATTATAACTTTATTTAAAAGTAAATGATCCTTTGTTCTGTATATTAGTTTATTTTTTTTTACCATTTTGTTCTATTGCTATAATTGAGTTTTCTTCTAAATTACTAAATTCTGTCAGGATCAGTTTCAGTATATAGTTTGTACATTGTCGGAAGGCATGTTATTGGTCTATAGATTTTAGGATAGCTTTCAACTTCACTCTTAAGGAGGAGTATCATTTTCCTTTTGTTAACCAGGTTAATGTTTGCTTGGGGCGCACATATAAGTATTTCTTACTCAGGGTTAAAACTTCGTGTAATGATATTAATAGTTTTAGCCAAAAGTTAGGTACTGCATCTTGGCCTGGGGTTTTCCAGTTTGTTTCAATTTCTCTGGCTGTTAGTTTACCCCATTTCATATCTTGTACATTTGATCTTCTTACTGTTTCTTTTACTTGAAATCTGCGGTGGTGGTGCTGCGGTAGTGTTGTCGCCTCCCAGCAAGACATTGTCCCGTTTGATTCTCAGCTAGAGCGTCTTCTGTGGAGACATGCATGAATGGGCGTACCTTCGTTGAAGGTTGTACGTTAGGGTCGGCAACTCAGGACGTAAAAATAAACTGTCAATCATTAGCAGACCAGAGTTCCACTGTGGCGACCCCTAACCAGGAAAAAGCCGAAAGACACAACAACTGTTTCTTTTAATTCTTCTATCCATTCAACATCCTTATTGTTTCTATAGGATCTTCATAGATATTTTTTCATAATGAGATTATTGCATCTTATATTGGTGGTGTTTGTATTCCTGATGCTTTATTTCCCAATTGTCTATAAAATTGTTTTTTGGGTCATCAGTAAATTGCTTACTTTGTACTTTTCCTTTATATTTGTCTGCATAACATCTAAGTTTTTTCTGCTTGTCCTGATATATTTTGTTTATTATTTGCAATAGTGTACAATAGATCCTGGTCTGTTGTAAAACTGCATGTTGCTTTATTGACATCTATTTTTCTAAGTATTTTTGTTGAGCTGTTCCCTCCTCTAAACTCTTCTGTGACACTTCTTGTCTTAACTGTTTTATAGTTTTCTCTGTTTGATATTTTTCATGATGGCATTTGATTTCTTCCCTTCCTTTCCCTTATTGCCCTGTGTTCTTGTGGTAAGCCTTTATCTGTTATTAATTTAGCTGCACAATACAAAAATGCAGGAGTCAGAGCTGGATGTGGCAGAGTTAAAGATGGTAAGATTTGCACTGCGTGTGATGAGGGTAGACGGGATTAGGAATAAGTAAATTACAGGGTCAGCCCAGGTTGGACGGTTTGGAGACAAAGCCAAATAGGCAAGATTGCATTGGTTTGGAGATGTGCTGAGGAGGGATGCAGAGTATATTGGGAAAAGGATGCTAAGGATGAAGCTGGCAGGTAAAAGGAAAAGAGGAAGGCCTAAGATAAGGTTTATGGATGTGGTGAGAGAGGACATGCAGGTGATTGGTGTGACAGAGCAAGATGCAGAGGACAGGAAGAAATGGAAACAGATGATCCGCTGTGGTGACCCCTAATGGAAACAGCCGAAAGAAAAAGAAGAATATATCCTATTTACTTCTGTTATGTCACATGAATTTCTGTTAGTAGTCTTGATTATTATGTTCATTTGTTTTATTAGCCTTCTAACATTTTGGGTCTTATTGACTTTCTGTAATCTATTTTATTTCAATGATCTTAATATGTCTGTATGTCTCTATTAAATCAAGCAGCTCTTAGGTTCATAGGTTCATAGGTTCATAGGTTCATACTAGGCTATCTGCCCTAGGGCATTTATAAGCCTAGCCCAGAGTTTTGTGACTTTCGCCACCCCTTTAGTTTGAAGGATACTATGTCCATTATTTAGCTAAACTGAGGGCACATTTTTTGTTCTCCATTTCCTGCAGGCATTATAGAGAAAATTCTAGAACATCTTCCTGTGAAATATTATCTTCAGCTGCATCCTGTATCATCTGCTGCTCTTCATATTGGAACTCACTGGCCTATCACTCCACAACATTGACTGCATCAGAGTTGCAACTGCTTCCTCTTCCTTCTGTTGCTCTGCAACTTTGACTGAACTTTGGTACTAGTTTCAAACTGAAAGCTCTAGAGTATCTTCATGTGGTAACTGATCAGATGCTTCCTGTTCAACCAGTTTTCCTTAATTTGCAGACTCACTATTCCATTATGCTGTGACATTACCTAATTTGGATTTTTCTGCACTAAATTCTTTACTTCACAGATAATCTATAAATTCAGTTTACATTTCTTTAACTTCTCCATTACTAATCCTCTTTTCTACTTTCCCCCTTTGTTTTCTTCTTTTCTTATTTTCTTCTTCTTATTATTATTTTGTAGTGTAAACTTTTTCATATCCAGATGCAGTTGCCTGTATTTCTCTTCAAATATCTTTAGTGTAGTTTTTCTTTTTTTTTTTTTGTAGTGATTAGTTTTGCTTTCTGCTTTGCATAAATATTGCACCATTTTTTGTATTGATTAGTTTTGCTTTCTCCTTTGCATAAATATTGTACCATATTAAATCCCTTTTTCTTTCTCATGCCCGTATTTCTTCTTCAGATGTCTTCTGATCCACCTGTTTCTCTTTATTTTGAGACCGTGACCCTATTTTTTCAACATGCTGTCATACAACCTGTATTAGAATTTGTACACTAAATCCTTCACTTCACAGGTATTCAATAATTTCACCTTCTATTTGTTACCTTCTAGTTTGATAATCTTCTGTTCTGAGTTCAGCGTTTGTGATTTTATTTTTTTTAATGTGAAATTTTCCATATCTGGATGCCTTTGCCTGTGTTTCTCTTCATAGGTTCATAGGTAAGTACTAGGTTAGCTTCCTTTGAAGGTCAATTTAAGTCTAGCCAATTTCCCCCTCATAGGTGAGAAGCAAACCCTGTACCTTGTTGTCTGTGAAGTAAACACCTTAACCATTATGCAGCTCCCCCCAGTACTTTTGGTGCTGCTTCTTTGCATTGATTAGCTTGGCTTTCTCCCTTGCATAAACATTACACCATATCAGATCTCTCTTTCTTGCCCATGTCCGTGTTTCTTTTTCATACCATTTAAAATTCCCTAATTCTTGCTGTTTATATTTTCAACTTCCTCAGTCACTTCTTTTACCAAACACAGCCCAGCGTTTCTTGGTCTATATAATGTTTTGCATGAATCTGTTGTATTAATGAAGACACATTTGTATTTGAAGCTTTTAACATTTTTTTCTTGTGCTAGCATGCTTCTTTCCTATAATTTTTCTCTTAATCTTTTTGAATCTTTTCTATCCAGAAATGCATAATATGGAGAAAAAAAGAGTATGTGCACAAATATCTGCAAACCACAAAGCTTTCAGGCTAAACCATCCCTCAGTGTGATAAAATACAATTAAATCCACAGCACTTAATAAACAATACAAAAACACAGCCAACCAATAACATCTAAACATCACTTAAACACTCATTATTACTCAGCTTCCTACAAATTCAATCTTAAATTGATACAAATCTATATAAAAAACAGAAGTTAAAATAGCTGCATATATAAAAAATAGCTGCATATATAAGAAGTCTGCATATATAAAAACGTGTTCCATATACTGATTTAATGTGAATATATAAATACAGGTCTACTTCTAAATTTTGAAGTTTCAAAATGTCGACTTTCATATGGTTGAGACCATAAGATCGAAGATTTGAAACTTTGAACCATTTTAAGGGAGATCGCCGTACAGCACGGAATAGTATATTTACTGTTTTCCTCCCTGTAGTGCAATATCAGATTTGGTATATTTAATTACTAGGGGGTATGGGGGTTGCACGGTGGCTTGCCCCTCTGCAAAAATGTAAACAAATAAGATTTTTTTTGTTTTCATATTTTTTTAATTAAATTTTGAAGTTTCAAAACGTCAATCTTATTCTCAACAATAAGAAAGCTGCTGTTTTGAAACTTTGAAATTTAGAAGTAAGTCTATAAATACATGCAATTAAAACCTATATATACTCTGCACATTTACAGTTTCATCTGCTTAGTTTTTAAAATTGGTTTAATGCTTAAAACAGCATTGAGTCCAAGGACTTCATCTGCATTAAGCTTTAGAATCCAATTATATTCTGTGATGTCTAGTTTATTATTTAAATTTATACCTCTACTACTTAAAAACATGTCTGTATCACACTAAAAACAAATTCATGTCCTGAATCACTCTTGGACATTGTTTCGTTGTTTACAGTTATACCTAATGAATATGGAGTAGAAGCGGTCAGGGAATTTTTATGTGCTAATACTGAATATAATGGCAGAGGGGTAAAAGCTATTTGCTCCTTGCTAGATATTGTATTAACTACTAATGTTTTTTCATTTGAACAGAAATTGTTTCACCAAATTTCTGGAGTGGTGATGGGGACTTCTATTGCAAATACCTATGCGAATTTAACTTTGCATAAGTCGGAAGCTAGGAATATTTATAATGAGATGAGGCCCCATGCCCACAGTATTGCATTTTATAAACATTTTGTTGCTGATTTTTTTTTTATTGAGACTGGCAATGAAGATGACTTAGGAAATTTAGTTACTTATCTGGACACTACTACTGATTTTTTTAAGTTTAAATTAAATTATTCACTCAAAAAAAACTCTTGGATATTAATTTAGGTAGAGAGGGCAGTGAAATAACTACCACCATTTATAAAAAAGATGTGCAGGTGAACAGGTTTTTATATAATAACAGTATGCACTGCACCCAAGATATGGCTATAAGGGAATTGTAAGAAGTCAGTACTTGATGGTAAGCGGATTTAGCACCAGTAATGATACTTGTCATCAACAAATGCTAGAGATGAGGAAGGAATTTAAAGTTAGATGTTATAATTATTCCTTGTTAAATAAGTCAAGGGAATACATGAATAGTGAAAGAAATGAATCACCCAGACCATATTTTATGAACAATGGATAGTCTAGATGTAAAAATAGGAAACAGCAGGCAGGGAATGAATATGTTAGATATGTTATACATTATAATATTTGAACTGAAAGTGTATTAGATATTGATGAAGAATTGGGGTGTTTTAAGATCCCATCCTGGACAAGATATGTATGCTGGAGAAGGGCCTTACTTTGCATTTAGAAAAGGTAAAAACTTAAACCAAACATTATGTTATAAAGAAAATGCTGTTGCATATAAACCTGTCCACAGTATTAAGAAGGGTACCTTTCCATGTTACAACTGTGTCAACTGTAAACATATAATTAAAGACACAAGGTTTATACATCCTGTTACTGGTAGGAGTTTTGATTTCACTTGTTTTGCCATTTGTGTTACTGAAAACATTGTTTACTTAGCTACGTGTTTAGCCTGTTCCATTTTTTTATGTAGGCAAGTGTAGCAAGAAGTTCAAAGATAGAATTACAGAACACATGAAGTTGTTCTATCTCGCCGTTCATTCTTACTGATGGGTTCGGAGCCAATCTTCATCTCCGACTCAGCCAATTGCAAAGGCTCAAGGTCTTCAAGCAGCTTCAGGCCAACTCCCTATCCCATGATGCACCCTGATCTTCCCTCAGATCTGGTTTGCCACTGCAACTTGATCGGACATTCACCAGCTCTGGCCAGTGAATAACTTTATTTTTCTGATTAATAAGTGTTTAAAATAGCTTAGCCTGTTAGTTAGTGATTTAGATAGTTAGTTTAGAGGATAGATAATATAGTTAGATATTAGTGGCTGTGTTTTTAGGCCTTTTTTTTTTCTCCCTATCTCAAGCTCAGTTTGTTAAGTCTGTAGTTAAATTAGTGAGATATTAGTGGCCGTGTTTTTAGGCCTTTATTCTCTCTATCTCTAGAATTATATTGAGTGTGTGTATCTATTAAATTAAAGTCTGTCTTTTTCGCAGGGCACATAGTTTAACTTAGTGTAAACTTATACTGATATTAATAATTAGATATTAGTGGCCATGTTTTTAGGCCTTTTTTCTCCCTATCTCTAGTATTATATTGTGTGTGTTATCTGTTAAATTAGAACCCTTCTTTTTTACAGGGCTGATAGTTTATCTTAGCTTAAATTTATATTAATAGCTAAATTTTCTCAGCCTTTTTTTTACAAGGCTTTAATAGTTGGTTCAGTGTGGGTATTAGTGATAAAGTCTTCTTATTTACAGGGCAATGCTTGCTGTGAAATATTACTGCTGGTATTTTCTTTTGTACTTCTGAATATTTGTCTCATACTATGTTTCATCAGGAGAAGGAAAAAGCCAAGTCTGGCTTCAAAAACTACCCAAGATGTAGGCAAAAGATGTCTATCACCGATGGACATACTGAATGTGTCTACTGTTTGGGAGAGGTACACTGCAAGAAAGCTGGGCTATATGCCACTCTTTTAGCTCCAGAGTGTTGCATGAAAGGAAAAGAAAACTCATGGATAAGGGTCTGTTAAATTCCTCTTTCCAAGAGTCGCTGGCTAAGTCTGACAAGCACTCCAAAAAGCCTACGGAACTGATGAAGAGTCCATCGACTTCAAAATCAGCCTCTAGTAAAGCTTCAGCATCGGTTCCACAGCCTTCAGAACTGACTGTTGTTATGGTTTGGAGCTGGTCAACGACCTTGGAGCCAGTATCTCCTACACTAAAATATCCCATTTTACAATTGGTGGCTTCGTCGCATTCTTCATGGGCCTCAAGTAGACTGTCTGATTTGGATGTAGACTGCGTGGTGAAGAAGCTTCTATAGATACTGGTGCTGGCAAAAATTTTATCGGCACTGACCCCGGGGGCTTTAGAGCTGACTTTAGTTCCCCCAACATCTTCTGTTCCTCCTCTGATCTGCATGGAAGTTTCGGAGCTGGAGAGTGTGGAACTGATGATCGTGAAACCTTCGGGACTGACACCTACTCTAGGCTTTTCGGCCCCAACTGCCCTGATGCCTTCGGCGCCGACTGAAGGAACTCGGAGCCAACACTCACTGGTCAAGTCTGTGGAGGATAGTAGGACCAACTTGTCAGTGCCGACTTTACCTCTCAGGGCTTTGGCTCGAGTGAGTTCAGCCCCAACCTCTGGCTTGGAGCCCTCCATTACCAGTGCAGACAGTTTCCATTAAATCTTCAAATCTGCAGGATTCCTCTCGTCAGGACAGAGGGGCCTTTGAGGCTATGAGGAAAGCCTTGTCCAACTCAATGACCACTCCATCAGTTCTAGCAGTTCTCTCCCTGAAAGCACTGGTGTCTGCCTCTTCATCACATCCTACATTAAAGCGTAGAGATCCTGAGCCTCAGGAAGCCCCATTGGGTGAGCCATGTTCTTCTAAGACCTCTCCAGAAGCTCCCACTGAAGAGGTGCCGAGGAAGAGACTTTGCAAGACGAAGCATCTGGACTCCCCACAGGAGTCTGTCACTTCGGATACTGATTTGGATGAGTCAGAAGGTTCCCCACAGTCCCCTTAAGAAGATATCCCCTTTGCAGATATCTTAGAAATTCTTAAACAGAGGGGTGACTGGAAATCCCTTAACCCTACTGATGATGAGTCAGTACTCCTGAAGGCTTTTGGGTCTCAACCCTTTACCTCTTGGGAGTCTCCACCCTTTGATGAGTTGCTTGAATTACTCACTCAAAGGGCATGGGAGTCCCCAGACACCATGGAGCCTGTACCCAGGAGGCCTAATAAATTTATAACTTGCCCTCAAGATAGAGCTTATCTTACTAAAGGAGTGCCTGTTGATGCTATGGTGGTGGTGGCGGCCTCCAAGAAGGAATTATTAGAGACTTCTTCATCTGTTCATCCTCCTAATAGAGAATCCAGGATCACGGACAGATATGGGAAGCATATGTTTAGTTCAGCAGCCTCTGTACTTCGATTGCTGAACTACCTTACACATTTCACTAGATTACAAAGGGATCTCCTGAAGGACCTGGGAGACACTCTGCAGGGTTCAGTAGCTGCAGAGGTTTTGGACAAGGTAACTTCCCAGCTCTCCACTCTTAATTCAATTGTGAGCTCGTCCGTGCGTCTGTTATCATATGCAGCTGATGGTATGAGCAGAGCAGCGGGTACATGAATCGCTCTCAGGAGACATTCCTGGATGTGCTTATGTTCCTTTGCAGAACCCTTTAAGTCTTCCTTCATTAACTCCCCCTTTGACAGTTCATCCCTTTTCGGACCAAAGGTAAAGGAAACACTTATCAGGAGTGAAAAAGATGGAAAGACCTTGTCTGCCATCAGAGTATGTTTTTCTACCCTGAATAGACCTTACCCCAAAGGGAGGGGGGGTGGAGAGATATGGTTCTGTAAATCTCAAGGATCCTTCCAGAATACTCATGGTGAAACCCCCTCTAGAGGCAGAGGAGGGGGTAATAATGGAAGACATCGCCCATGCTGCAGAGGGGGTCTGGAGAACCAGGGTAACAGAGATCAGTTCTTTGGCAAGCCCTATCAGCACTCCTAAAAGGAGGCCTGACTGTTCATCTCTGGAGGCAGTTGGGGGACACCTTACTTTGTACCTAGTTGCCTGGCTAAAAATAACAAATGACAGCTGGATACAAAGCATAATATCCAGAGGATACTCAATTCCCTTTGCACTCCACCCCCTCTAGTAAGAAAAATCTCAGACGTTCCACCCAGTCACAGGGACCAAGCAGCCTTAGAGGTCCAAATATTTCTGGAGAAAAGAGTCATCCAGCCAGTCCCAGCAGACCAGAGAGGATCCGGAACTTGCTCAAGGTTCTTTTTATCTCCAAAGAAAGCAGGGGACTGGAGACCTATTCTGGACCTCAGCAGACTAAACAAGTCAGTAAAAAAGACGAAGTTCCGGATGGTCACGCTTCAGTCAATACTCTGTTTTCTGGGGAAAGACAATTGGATGTGCTCTATAGATCTTCAGGATGCATACTACCACATAAAGATGGACAGACCATCCAGGGATCATCTCCATTTCCGGCTGAGAGCCAGCCATTATCAATTTCGTGCTTTGCCTTTGGTCTCACTACAGCCCCCATAGTGTTCATCAAATGTATGGCAGTAGTTACTGCTCACCTGAGACGTTTGGGATTCCAGGTGTTTCCATAAATAGATGACTGGCTCCTCACTGCCACCACCAAGCATCAACTCATTCAGGTGTGGGACACAACCTTAAATCTCTGCAATCAGTTGGGGATTACCATCAACTCAGAAAATCTGCCTTATTGCTGTCACAACAGACTGTCCTTCTAGGAGCAGAACTAAGCACAGTTTCAATGATGTTAAGTCTGCCACCAGAAAGAGTTTGTCTCTTAGGAAAACAAATATTAGACTTGCTTCCAAGGACAAATGCCCCAGTCTCAATGGTACTCAAATTGTTAGGATCAATGGCGTCAGGGATCATAGCCATTCCCTTCGCTCGAATGCACATGCGAGTCCTACAATGGTTCCTATTCTCTCAATGGTCCTTTCAGGAGCTCCCAATGTCACACCAAATCATTATAATGAATATGTGCAAGAAGGACCTTCAATGGTGGCTGACATCTCAACAGGTAACTCGGGGCCATCCATTCGTTCTACCCAATCCCATAGCCATGGTGACCACGGACATTTCCTTGATAGGGTGGAGGTCCTTATCAGGGAAGAACAGCCCAAGGCACATGGCAGAAACACGATGTTCATCTGCATATAAATGTTCTGAAGATGACAGTGGTACTTTTAGCGTTGCAGTCCTTTCAAGACTCTCTACCTCCAGGAACATGTCAGTGGTCTGGTACATAAACAAAAAAGGAGGACCCAAATGTTATCCCCTGTGTCGAGAGGCCCTGAGAGTATGACAGTGGGCAAATTTCACCCAGCACTTTCTGATAGCAATGTATTTCCTGGGGAGATCCAGTGTGATAGCAGACCAGCTAAGCAAGGCAATTCTTTTGCCTCACAAGTGGTCCCTAAAGAAACAAGTAGCAGAATGGATATTACGCAGGTGGAGCCAGCCTTGCTACAATCTCTTTGCAATCCCAACAAACACGAACTGCAGCAGCTACTTTGCCCTGATCCCCCCACCGGGGGATGCCCCAAGGGATGCACTGGTGCACAGTTGGCCCCTGGGTCTCCTTTATGCCTTTCCCCCCTTCCTTCTGAAACCCAAAATATTACAGAAAGCAAAGTCTCTGGGAAGGACCATAATCTTAACAGCCCCTTACTGGCCACTGAAAATTTGGTTTCCCTTCCTCCAGCTTCATTTCTTGGAAGAACCCTGGATCCTGGACCCAGTTCCTGATCTGCTGACCCATTCATCGGGGGCTCTTCATCCTTCTCTTCATTCCCTCAAACTGACAGTTTGGCTGCTCCAGTTCCAAAAATAGCCAGGATTTTCAACCTCTCAGCAGAGGCCCAACATATTTTAACATCCTCTCATCCACCAGAAAGTTATATCTTAGCAGATGGAAGAGATTTTCTCTATGGGCATCTCAGAATGATGTTGATCCCTACCTAGCTCCAATCCCATCTATACTGGAATTTATGACTAAACTTTTCAATGAAGGAGCTGCTGCAGCTACCATTAGAGTTCAATTAGCAGCAATCTCAAACTTTCATCCTGGCTTCCAAGGTTTTAATGTCATGTCACATCGACTCTCTAAAGCCTTTCGTAAAGGTACCATTCATTTGAGGCCACCAACCAGAGCTCCAGCCATGCCATGGAATTTAAATGTTGTTCTCTCCAGAATTATATTACCTCCTTTTGAACCAGCCTCGTCCTGTCATTTGAAATTCCTTTCATGGAAGACTATATTTTTGATAGCTATTACTTCTGCTCGGAGGATTTCTGAGTTGCAGGCCTTGACCAGCAAACCTCCTTATCTGATTTTCCATAATGACAGAGTTTCGCTCAGAACTAATCCATCCTTTTTACCAAACATTTGTTCAGAGACAAATCTTAACCAATCCATTGAGTTGCCTGTTTTCTTTCCTAAATACACAAATAGGATGGAATACATGCTGCACAAACTTGATGTTCATAGACAACTCTGATTTTATCTAGAGAGAACGAAACAATTCAGATCAATGGATCAGCTCTTTGTTTCTTTTTCTGAGTCAAACAAAGGTATCCCAGTGACAAAAGTAACCTTGTCAAGATGGCTATCAGATTGAATTTCCTTCATTTATAGTTCAGAGAATGCTCCCTTACAACAGAAAATAAAGGCCCACTCAACTAGAGCTGTTTCAACCTCATTAGCCTTTTCTGCAAGGTTACCATTAGATTCTAATTGTGCAGCAGCTACCTGGCCAAGACCTCATACCTTTATCACTCATTACAAAGTAGACAAGGACTCCAGGACAGGACCTGCTTTGGTTCCACAGTTCTGAGGAAAATTCTTCCGTGAGCCACCCAAGAAAGATGGTGCTTGGGAAGCTACCCCTCAGTAAGAATGATCGTGGAGATAGAACAATTTCACATAAAGAAGTTATGCACTCACCATAACGTTCCATGTGAGTTGTTCATCTCACCTTCATTCTTACTTCCCACCCTCCAACCCCCATCCAGTCTACTTGAGGTCCGTCACCTTTGTTATATGGTGCATTGTCTCTTATCCAGCTCTCAGAGTGGCATACTAATGGTAGTAGGTAGTCAGTTGGCAGCAAACAAGATCTGAGGGAAGATCAGAGTGCATCAGTGGATAGGGAGTTGGCCTCGAGCCGGTTGACGACCTCGAGCTTTTGCAGTTGGCCGAGTCAGAGCCAAGGATCAGCTCCGAACCCATCAGTAAGAATGAAGGCGCGATGAACAACTCACATGGAATGTTATGGTGAGTACATATCTTTTTTTCTGACATGGAAGTGTTGACAAATGCTCTTGTGAAACATCTATCAGAGAGTGGTACAGAACATAAATTTGTTTTTAGAGCAATATAGAAAGTTTCTTTAAGCAGTAGAGGTGGAGATCTAAATAATAAACTAGAGATTGCAGAATATAATTGGATTCTAAAACTTAATGCAGATAAAGTCTCTGGCCTCAATGATGCTTTAAGCGTTAAACCAATTTTAAAAAGTAAGCAGAAGAAACTGTAAATGTCTAGAGTATATATGTTTCACTTGTATGTATTTATATATTTATATTAAATCAGTGTATAGTACATTTTTTATATATGCAGATATTTTTTTATATTTGCAGATATGTTTATATATATGCAGATATTTTAACTTCTGATTTTGATATGTTTGTATCTTTTTAAGACTGAATTTGCAGGAAGCTGAGTTAATATGAATATTTGATGTTTAGTTGTGATTGGTTGGCTGTGTTTTTGTATTGTATATTTAATTGTGTGGATTTAATTGTATTTTATCACACTGAGGAAGGGTTTATTCTGAAAGCTTTGTGGTTTGCAGATATTTGTGGACATTAAAATTTTCCTTTTTTCTTTGACTTCATTGGTCCATTTTTTTTTCTAGGTAATTTCATTATTGTACTTTCTACTGTTGACTACGTTTACATGGCTGTATATCCATTTTGCTGTTATAATTGTTTATTCTTGCATAATAGTAACAATACATAATTTCTTTCTTATACTCAGTAGTCCACTCTGTCATCTTTAGGACTCTTCTTTGGCTTATCAGTTTTTGTTTTTTTGTGGGTTACTACTTCCTTCTACAAGAGGGGTAGAGAGGCATCTTCCCCCTGTGCCTGGCCTAACCTCATTGTAGGACTGTTTCCATGTCTTGAGGATTCTTCAGTCATTTTTTCCAGTCCTGGCACCAGTGCACCTACCAGGATTAATCTACTTCTGTCTATGGTATATGCTATGTAAAATACAATCTATATATCTGTGTTATCTTGATGAGAATTTGTAAAAACAGGATCCACCTCATGAAGGTACTCACCAAGACTTGAGGTTGAATTCAGAATTCAGCAATACTACTCTCTTTTGCTTGTTTATTTTATCATCTCTCCATCTGGTGAAGCTTCCCACACACATAATGGAATTTGTAATGTCTTCTCTGTCTCACCTACCAGGGGCAAGGGGTCATTTACATAAGGATTCAGCTGCTATATCCACATATTGTAGTCAATGTGGCCATGGGCAATCAAGATACCAGTACTGTAATTGTAGCACTTCCACAGAACATTTGTTGTGGAGACATCTACACTCAAGAGAGGACATCTCTGTGGTTGTAGGCATCACTAGAGTGGCATGTCAAGCAGATATCTCTCAAGGCCATGCAATACACCAGCATCTAGTGAAGATCATGGTGCATCCAGTACAACTTATGGTAGAGCCAGTTCTTGTGGGTGTGTGCATGCACCGGATGCTGAACCCTCTACCATGCATACTCTGAATCTATCCAGTAGACAGAGCCACAGTTCTGCACATACTACTAATGTTCTGTCCTTGTAGACCCACACTCACATTACCACAGCCTCCAGTACATCACATACCTCCTCTGGCACTGACCCTTCTCAACAACTGCTATGTTAAACCCTCCCATCTGAACTGACATTTCACAGAAAAGCATGTTTTACTTTCATTCTCTTCAGCACTCACACACTACCCTGTGAAACACATCCACTTCTGTGCTCCCTTCTCCACTTGTGCAAATGATGGGTCTGTGCTTTGCTGTTTGTACATTGGGTGATAATGGAGAACATTGGATTGCATGTAAGTGCAAATCCAGAATACGGAGTGACATGGTTATGCAAACTCCAGTGTTTTCTGTTATCAAGTGAAACTATAACTGCCACTAAATATGATAAACTTAAAAAGCTTTTCATTATTACTAAGAATGTCTCTTGGCCATCTATAACATTAATTAGAAAAATTCTTAACACAGAATGAATAACATGCCCTTCAATGTAGAACAGAGAGGAACATGGACATTTTAAGACTCAAAATGAGGAACATTCCTCATCATGAAGTCACTTGAGAGGTATGAATAACAATAATGGGTTTTCTATCCATTATTTTTAGTTTTGCCTGTTTATTATTGAAAGATGTGGCTGAGATGATATTCAGCATCTCCTAGATGTAATGCAACTGTCATAACATTCTGAAAGGTATGCAAAAACACTGGTGCGGTCCAGTGTTCTCCATTATCACTGTACAATGTTACTTCAGTTGACTACGCTTGATGCACAGCATGGTCAGTCTATGCATGTATAAACACAATCTGGTGTTGGTTTTGCATGCATCACTTTTTTTGTAGAGTATCTACTCTGTCCTTATGTACTATGTTCTGAAGCTATATGCAGTTCACTGTATCTTTGCCAGTGCCACAGCATACTGTGCACACCTCCATCTGGCATCATCATATCCTGCTGCTTGATCCACTCCTGACTCCTCATCTGTCAAAGCTTCTGCTATCTGGTATGTTAGGGCCTGCTGGCTCTGCAAGTGCCCACACTGCTGTAACTGCTTCCTATGTGTGATATAATGTAACCCTGTGTACACTGACACTATTTTTAAATGTGTGCCAGGCTCATACTGCAGGGCATGACTAGATGAATCAAGACAGTGAAACATGCATTCAAAAACCCAAGCACATGCACAGAAATTGTTTCTTGTTTGAAACATGATACAGTTGTACCAATGGTCCATTTCATTTTATGTATTTGCTAGGGGTATCATGTGCCAGGGTACCAGGGCATACTCAGCATCAACAACAAGAGGTATTTGTGAGAAGTCATCCCTCACAAATTGTTTTCACAGGTAACAGGTGTGCCATATGTGGGAATCATGATAACTGCCTCGATAGTGTGCACACACATTGTAGAAGATTCCCTGTGTGTTACAAACAACCTTGTAGTGGACGGAGTGATACCCTTTGTGGTTTACATGCTTCCCTTTTTAGGTCAATAGGTGAGGCCTTTATTTTAATGTGGGAACAGTCTATAGCCCACAGTTCCTCATAGAAAAGGGCTATATCATAGAATTCCTGTATGATGTTAGCTCTCTCCTCTGTGCTATTTGGAAATCAGATATGCTCCACCACACATTGAAGCATGGCATTGAGTAACTGATAGTACTGACATTTACTCCAACAGTGTTCAAGTAAGTCAAAGAAAGGTGCTTTTAGCTAATATATGCAGATCCACACATACCTTAGCATCCACTGGGATAGGTGCACCATATCTCCCACTGGGCCGAAGGTGAAGTGAACACATGTCCACAATGTCTTGAATGGTGTGCCTATCTACACAGTACAAGTCAACAATGTTGATATCTTGGAGTCTGTAAAATATTAATGGCAGTCGGATGACTCTTTGCCTTTGGGGGGGTTATGTTATACACCGTTGAGTATGGCAACAGGAATAAGAGCCTCTTGGATATATGCATTTACTAATGCAACCATTAACATTGCTTGGAGATTTCCTGAATATGAGCATGAACATTCAGCTGAACTCAAATATACAATGGGTGCAGCTCTACTGCATAGCATTTGTAATTTCTGGATTACACTGCCACCTTGTTTTGCTTCATTATCATATCTTGATATACTCATTTTAATAATATTGGTCATTACCATGTCATTGTATGGTCATTAGCATATATCACTCCTGACTGAGCTGCTAAGGCTGGCCTTAATGCAAAGCCTATTTTTCTTATTCACACACCCTGCGTGTGGACACTTGTCACATAAATTCACTTATGTGGCATCATTTTCTGAATCCAGGCTACAATTTTTATCAGATCTCCCTTTTTTATTGAACGTAGCATTTTTTGCAACATAAGAATATAAAATAAAAAGTTAAAAATTTGAAAACATTTTTAAAATAGAACAATAACGCATAAATACTATATATTTTATTTATATCATGATGAAGAATATAAATATTTTGGATTAATTAATCATTTCTTGAATCAAAATAAATTCTCTTCCCTTTGACAAATGTCTTATTTTCAACTTTGAATCCAAATAAAACAAATATGTTCTGAGGAAGATCTAGGACCGAAAGCGCTTATCCTGCTTCAAGTTTGTAATAGTTTTTACTGTGTGCCAGTATTCATCAAACCTTTGTATATGTTAGCAGTTTTTATCATTTTTGTTTTATTTGGATTCACTTTGCCTTGATTGACTGCTTTTAGTGAACAGGGGGCCATTTTTTTGCATTATTTTTAAATTTAAGAGAAAGATGGAACAAATTGTTTTGAAAAGCAGACTACCCATAATAAACAAGACAGCTTAAAATTGTATGTATTATATATATAAATATATATATATATATATATATATATATATATATTTATATATATATAGAGTCTGAATGATAAAGGCCAAGATCATAATAAAATCTTAGTGCTATAAAATTATGCTTGAAATTAATTCCCAACTTTGTGCATAATTTGTACAGCTGTTTTTTGAATATACTTGAAGTGCTTGAGAAGCCATCCCTTGTCATGTTTTTGAAATGTAAGCAGTTATTTGTAATATAGATTTTTTCCATTATAATGAACATGGTACATACAGATAGAGAGGTAGATACAGATATAGATATACATACAGTTGTATATGAAATAAGTATTTATCTGTTGTCTGAATTCTCAGGTAAGATAAGTAAAATTGCTAGATTCCAAGTCAATGCTGTTTATAGAAAACTAACTTTTTGCAGTCAGTTTTATAATGAGTTCCACATTTCTTTTGGTTTAGGGTAAGACATTTGCCGAAATATGCAAATATATCAACAGAGATAACCTGACAAATTTTGCAACCATCATAGAAAAGTGTGATTAAGTAGGCAGTTACATGAAACATAAGATTCTTAGCCATTTACCCTTAAAGAAGACACATTTAAAATTTGTGCTTCCCTTTCAAGCACTTAATAGTGTTTATCTCCCAAACTGAGCTGAGCTATATGGCAATTCCTGTGTAAATTTGTGAGTACTTATTCAGTTATCAAGATTAGCCATCCATTCAGATGTAATCAGAAAATATGCAGCTATTTTTGAAGGCATACAGATATCTTAGAAGGTAAGAGATATGCACTGTGCATTATTATAAACTGAATATAATTTTTTCACCTAATAATTCTTAACTCCCAAATGAAACAGGGCTGTACTTGATGATTCTAGTATAAGTTTATGTCTACCTGTCTAATCATTAAAATTAGCTACTCAAGCAGATGAATTTGGACATTATGTAGCTATCTCTTTGAAGGTAAGAGATATGCACTGTATGTTATAGTCTTTAATTGCTATGTACTCCATAGTAGTATTGTAATTATTTCTTATAATATAACTTACTTTGTAGATGAATCATAGGAGGCAGCACCGTGAGAATAATACATTACATCATATTTATTTTGTTTTTATTGAGCTCAGAGGATCTAGATATAGCTTATTTTGAGGTTAACACTTGATGAAACATTTGGAGGCACTTCATTTTATATTTATTGATGGAGGATTAACAATTTATTGCACATTATATAATTATGGATCTGTCACCATCAAGTAATTTGTCATATAGGAAAGGAAAACATCTCTAGACTTGAAATACACCCAGAGTAGCACCTGTTTAAAATCAAACATCTTCTAGAGTGCCTCTTTGCTACACACTGTCCTCATTTCCTATATTTGTCCAGAAACACATTTCATTTTTCACCCTCTCATATGATTGAATAGGATGTCTTATGGCCCTTTCTGAACTGCTGCCATATTTTTAAATAACACATGTTGACTCCAGGAGTACCAAGGAGAATATTGCATCTATTTGAGATACAAGAGGTTCTCAACAGACTAAGGCCTCTATAAGTACAATCAAAGACTAGTCACTTACATAACTCCTTTGTCCAGTTGCTTCCTTATCATCACTAACTTGACTCTACGCCATTCTTTTGTTTCACAGAAAATTCTGAGGGCCAGTAAAGCATAACAAAATAATATGCATCAAGACACACAAGGTCTATAGGAATGTTTCCCTGTGTGTAGCATGCTATAGGGCAGAGAAGGTTGAAGATGATACCATTCTTCATTATTTAAACAGATTTTGAAGAACTTGAAATGTAGTCTAAGATTTAAGCAATGGGCACATAACCATTTCTACCTTTTAATATAGCCCCATGCAGACCAGCCACACTCCAGTTTACTGACAACACTTATATGAGATTAATCAGATAAAGAGTTTGAGAGACTAAAATATTAGGAAGTTATTTTCCTTGGTAAATAGATAAACCCACTAGAAGTAAGTGTCCCTTTTCCGGGGTGACCAGTAGATAATGCTATCAACTGAATTCCTCAGAGTCACATATCAGGACTCAAATGATTCTGTCAGATAGATGTTACCATATGTTGCATGGTTAGTAAAAGAAAAAATGGGGAAACTGAGCAGCTTTGAAGTGCTTGTTTTTCAGGTAGATTCCAAAGTATATCACAGGACATACAGGTAGAGGCCTTTTGCAGTATCTAAAGAGGTAACGACTAATGCAGAAGGTGTACATTTTGTTCATATCACTAACCCACAGTTAGATTGCAAGTACATCCCCACCACTTTTGACAAAGTATACCTAGTCACTGTAGATTAGTCAGATATATCTTTCTATAACCTGTCTGAAAATTCTAGAATATATCTTATCACTACATGAGATTATTAATATGGGCAGGTAGCTGCCTAGTAACACTGGGATTTGTTTTTGGTTTTCATAAGATAATATGTTAGAAAGAAAGGCAAATTATCACCCTCCTTTTCTATATAAATGATCAGCAATTTTGGTAACTTTTACCTGAATAATTTATAATAGTTCATTGAGGAGTGTACCACCTGAAGTTCTCTATGATCTATTCCATCTCTACCAGTGTGACTTCTGCTTCAAATTTCTTTATAGCCAAGTAAATACAAAAGGGAAACAGCCCAAAATGGTAACTCTAAACTACTTATTGACAAGTGATAAGTGCTTTCATCTACAACAATCATAAAACGTCATCAGATCTGATAGTTTTACAATTGTTATAAGATGAAAGCGCTTATCACTTGTCATTAAGTATTTTGGATTTACTACTTTGACTCATTTCCCTTTTGTATTTACTCAGATTGTGTATAGTTTTAGTTGGTTGTAGTTCTTCACAGCCAAGCTGAGCAGTAAAGGTAACTTCTTCAAAACAAGATGTAATGTTTCAAAAATCCCATATGGCTTTCTATTCATAAAGGGTATAATGTGTTGTTCTGGAAATCATTTAAGGATTTCCGCTAAAAAAAGGTTTTAATGAATGTACCTTATAGTATTTGTCATCTTAGTCATCATTTTATCAGATATTCATGTGTTCAAAGGTCCAAAGGTTCATAGGACGTTACAAGGCTAATGGCCCTAGGGCCATTGCAAACCTAGCCGTGTAAAAACCCGAGTACCCTTATAGACCATATTTAGTTAGTTGTTGTTAGCAGAGTGATTATGTGATCATCAGCAACTGCTCCTGTCTATGAGGGACAGAGATGCCACCCCCAGGATGAATTTATGGTCACCCATCCAGTTGTCAAGGTTGTGCTTGAATAGGGTTATTGAGGAGTTCTGCTCACATGGAGTGGGAGTTTATTCCAGACTAACGGTAATTGCTGGGAGATATATCTGTTTCTTCAACATGTTCTGTTAATGTCACAGGATAGGTTCAGATCCCTGGAGTGAGTTATTCTTGTCCCATTTGATTTGTAGATGTGAAGCAATTCCATTAGGGAAGGGTCCAAGACTACTCTGTAGGCCAGGCACAAGTCGCTTCTCAGCAGCCTGTATGAAACATAGTACAGTAACGGGACTTTCAGTCTTTCCCTGTATGTCATGTTTTAGAGGTTCTGGATTCTGTTGATAAGAAACCTCTGTGGTCTCTCCAGTTGCTGCAGGTATCTGGTGAGGTACATACCAAATGGAGCATTGCACTCCATTAGTGGTCTGATAAGGGTCGAGTACAGTGGCACTATAACCTCTCTGGTCTTGGATGTGATGCCCTTATTTATGAGATATGCAATATAGAATGTTTTTCTTATCACTATGGACATATGGTGATCAAAGTTTAGATTGCTATCAACCTGTGTTACCAGGGCTCGCACCACTGAGTGTGAACTTAGAGGAGTGCTATCTATATCATAATTAGCAGTGGCTACTTCTTTGCCAAAGGAGATAATGAGGCATTTGTTTGCATTGATGTTTAATCCATGAGTTTAGCAACAATCATTTCTCTGTGTCAGCCCTTTTTGTAATATGTTAACATCATAGGGGGACTCTATGATTGCACCCAGTTTACAGTCATCTGCAAACCTGGTAAGCCATAGGCCATCTACCTTTGCCTGGACTTGAGATAAATGGATTTCAAGCAGTAGAGGGCCTAGCACAGATCCTTGCAGTATCCCATTGGTCACTGGTCTACTGGTGGAGGTGGAGGTGGACAGCATGCATTCTGCCAGTGAGCCATTTGGCTACCCATCTAGTAATATATAGTAATATATGGGTTAATTCCCATCTGGGAGAGTCTCTCTGTGATACCTGAATGGGGGACTGTGTCAAAAGTCCTGGCTAAATCAAGATAGGTGGTATGTACTATTTTGCCCTCACCCAGGGCTTTAGTGACATTATCAAAGAAGTGCACCAGGTTTAATAAGCAAGATCTACCCTTGGTGAAGCCAAACTGAGTCAGGTCACCTATGTTCTTGTGGATAAGATCCATGATGATTCTTTCCATGGCCTTCCAGATAAGGCTGGTTAGGCTTATGGATCGATAGTTCTCAAGGTCAGTTGAAGGGACCCCTTTGTGCAAGGAGACTACTATTGCTGTTCTCCACTCTGTTGGGACAAAGCCAGTTCTCAGGTTATGGTTAAAGAGAATACTGAGTGGGTCTGCTAGGTTTTAATTTAGATTGTTTAATAAAAAGCCTCGTATGTTATCTAGTCCCATAGAGGCTGTGTTTTTGGCCTTGGAGTGGTTGTATGACCTGTTCTTTGGAGATACTTGGTAGAGAACTGGTGTTGAGAATGCTTTGCGGTATGTCAGGTTGGGGCAGGGGATGAAGTTATTGCCAAATCTGTCAACTAGAAGGTTGAAATTTCCTCAGATTCAGTGTGAGTGGTACTGTCCACTACAAGTTCAGCACACAACTGGGCATTCCCCTCTTAGGTTTACGAGATAGCTAAAGAATGCCTTATGATTGTCTTTAGCTAGGGATGCTAATTTAGGTTTGTAGCTAGTCTTAGAGGATCTAACAAGATATCTGATTTGCTTGTTCAAGCTGTGGAGGGTATTCTTCTTCTGTTGAGTTAGCTTCCTCCTGTTCTTAGATAGCAGTTTCTTCTTTTGTTGTATTTACAGTCCACCAGGGTGGCTTGTTTTTTTGTAAGATCTGTTTTTGTTCCTGTTAGGTACAGGTGAGTCAGTATGTTTGTTTTAGTGGCTATATAGGGCAATTGTGTATTGCTCTGCATAGGGGCATGATTGTCTATGATGGCAGGGACTTTGAAACTTTTTAAACCATCATTTAGTAGACAATAGTTGGCTTTGGAGAACCTTTTCAGTTTTTTTACTCCTGTGGAGGTGTCAGGATTGATCTTTACATCAAACAAGACAGACTTATGTCTGTCCTTATCAGGGAGGGCAACACACAGGTATTGCAGTGAGCCCCTTGTTGGGGAGCACTAAGTTCAGGACATTTGAGCACCTTGTGGGAGTGCAGACCAACTGTTCCAGGGCATTTGAATTAACAAAGTCCAGGAATCGTAGTGATTGTATTTGTGCTCATTTAAGTTGCCCAGTCGATGGAAGGATAGTTGAAATCTCCCATGACCAAGGTGTATGGCTGTATGCTGAGTGACTCTAACAAGTCCAGGTAGGCAGTGTGCTCCTGCTTCATGGTGATGGACCTGTAGCTGGTGATGATGTGGAAGGGTATTTTTCCTATAGTTAATTGGACCTGTAGTAACTCATAAGAGTCATGTTGTTTCACCAGTTCATAGGTTCATAGGTAAGTACTAGGCTAACTGCCCTTGTGGACCATTTTAAGCATAGCCAGTTTCCATCAGTGGTGTGAATAAAACCCTATAGCTTTCATCTGTGAGGTAAACACCTTAACCTTTGAACCTTCAATGTCAGAATTATGAAGACACATTTCTTTCTATACAGCTAATATACTTGGTACTAATCAGGTTTTTCCACCACCACTGATAAAATAGTTTATTATATTTAGCTTGTGACTTCTCCTATACTATTCCTCATTTGAGGAATTTGAATAGATGTTTGAAGTAAGGTATTTTAGTGTGTGAGTGTTTAATCTGATGTTCCATTTTACTTCCATTATTTACTGTTTATACCTGTTCATAATTTTTAACTGAAAAATGTGGTAGCAGACTTGAGTTAGTTTCATAGGCTGCTGATCTACAATTTCTAATGGTAACAGAAAATAAACATGGAAGAAATAATTACATTTCTAGTCTGTTCTAGAAGGTTCTAAACCAGATTGCTAATGTGTCCATACTTCTATGTGGGAATGGATTGGATGGAAGGTCTGCAGTGACTGTACATAAACTGATTTTTGTTTTTATTTTACGTATCTCTTACACAGATCTTATAGATCCTCAGATGTGTAAAAATTCAAGACGTCCACCATCATGGCCCATGTTATAGTCTTGAAGCCTTAATTATGACCAAAGAGATCCATGTTTGATTAGCTGTATGAGTTCTGGAAGAGTCAGGTGGGGTGGATGAGCTAGATTAGCCAATGCCAGCTTGACCAACTGCAGAAAGCAAGGGGGGTAGGCCTACCACATTAGCAAAACCTACCAGAAGAGGCAGGGCATGCTAACCTATTAAGCAGTGAGTCAGCTCCTGACTCAAGGAAGTAGGCATGTATGGTAGCGCCTGTGTCTGTTCCTGACCAGACAGCTGTTGTAGAATTAGGCAAGATGTCTATGAGGATGAAGTTAAGTAAGGGCCATTCTCTGACTAGCATCTGCATCACTTTATTCATGATAGGCATTCACCTTCCAGGGTAATATATGAGATAATAAGGCTATTTGAATGAGAATAAATGGATTTTAAGGCCCTTGCCCAGTTCAAATGAGCTAATACAGAGAAGGAGAGGGAGGCATTGAGGCCAGATACAGATAAGTGGATTAAACTAATTGTATTTAATTGCTACAAAGTTAATGAGAGTTAGAGAAGGACACAAACACACACACACATACATATTGTCACTAAGCTGGTAAGTACAGTTTTCTTTAATTGGAGTTTCTATCAGCAGAAATACTGTAACTTCCAATATAATTTACATAAGGTAGTAAAACCAATGTAGTAATCTTATGGTAATTTATGTAGAGACGAACAATGATGACTTACCATGTAACGGCTCAATGTCCGCAAGCCGTAAGTCATCATTGGGGGTGGGTTCAGGCATGCAATCCCCATTTTAGGGTGTGTTTCTGTCCGTGCCTGCCAGATCTGTCAGCAGGCACATTGAGATGGAGCCAGCTTGCAGCGACTGGGTCGGAGGTCACGGTGATGGCTTATTGGAGGTACGGTGGTTGTTTGGACATCCATACAGTGTTGGTACTCCATTTTTCCTAATATGTTTAGTTTAAAGAAAAGATTTAAAAAAAATAAATAAACAAACATATTTATCATGAGTCAGGCAGTGTGTCCGGGGGGGGGGGGGTTATTTTAAACTAAAAATGTTATATATGTAAAAATAATAAATAAATAAAATATAACAATTATAAAAAATAATATATAATATATGCATTAGGAAATGTTATTAATATTAAGTCTTAATATATAGTACAATTACTATATATGTATATGTAAAAAAAACACAGTACTGGCATAGCAGCTATTGTTGGGTATGGGGATACTTTCTAATTAAGCTGTAACTCTGCAAATCTGAAGGGTAAGTGCTCTCATAATTAAAAAAATAATTCATATCTACATAGCTATATACTCACAATTAAGCTAATAAGCTAATAATTTCAAATACTGGAGTAAATGTATAATATTGGCATAGGGTAATACTGAGTTTAAGGGTATTTGGGGGTAAACTCCTGCATTCTGCACATATAAAGAATTGTATTAATTATGTAATTAAATACCTGGTACCAGCATTTTGAACTAATGAAACAGGGGTAGCGCAGTTAAAATATTATGTTAGGGAATATTTTATGATTGTTGGAATCTGTATGATTTTGGTGCACATGGTTTGCTCTATTATTTTACCAGGGTTGTGTAGTGCACTATCTTATGCAGTTTGAAGTATGCTTTCTTTAATCAGGGCATGTTGGGTGTGGTAGCCTGAGTAGTGTGGGGCATATATCCTATTATGTTTTCCTTTAGCATTTTTATCAGTTGTAAACTGTAAAGGGGTGCTTATTTGGATCAGTAGCTGCATCTGCCTTTTGTAGTAGGGTGATTTATTATGGGTGTAAAATTTGGAGTATGACTATGGGTAATGCAGTCAAATTTTGTTTTTATGTTCTTATGCAGGTTGTGTGTAGGTTGTAGGTTAAATGGTATTATATAATTATTTGTGTGATGGTATCTTGAGTACAATGATTTTATAATAAAGTTATAATGTTAGTGTCAATTTTATTAAGTTTTGGGCATGGCATTTCAAATAACCAGTAGAATATAATGTTTACCACAGCATTTGCTTCATAGATACATCCTTGGTTTTGTCAGAGTGGTTTGTGTAGGATATGACATGGCATTCCAGTCCACTCAGTCATCACACTTTTAGTTTTTCCGAGTCTAGAGTTCAATTTGTCATTTTCATGTGTTCATATCCCTGGTCATCTTAATCCTATAGCTGACAGTCTCTCTCAGTTTCAGTTTGCCAGATTTCACCTCTTTGCCAAATATCCGGATCCAAAGGGTACCCCAGTTCCTGCAGGAGTCTGGCTAATTAGAGAAGACTAGCATTATTGTTTTTGGCAAATTCATGGGACAGCAGCAGTAAGAAAGCATATTCATCATCCCTCCAGGTTTTCAAGGCATTCTATAGGTCTTTGATCCCTGCATCCAGGTCATGGGGAATACAGTTGCTGCAATTTTTAGTGCCCAGGTCCACCCGAGGGGGATTCACCTAAAACTCTCAGAGTACACCTTGCATCTTTGGGATGATTGGAGCATTTTTTGGGCCTTCAGTTGGTGTCAGGACATTGGGTTATGGGGAGGATATGTAAGGGCCTTGAGAACATGAGGGACCTTCCCAGGATTTCAGAAAACCTACTGGGAGACAACTCTTTCCCCTTGTTATTCAAGGTCTTTATAGGACCATGAGTGAATTTCACTTGTTCATCTCTATAGGTGCTTTGTTATCAGCTTTGTATAGGATGCTTTCCATGCCAGTGAACTTCTCACTTACCATTTTTGCAAGGATCTTTTCATCCACAGGAAGTTTTTATGACTTGGTTAAAAAAATCCAAACCTGATCAAGTTAGTAAAGGACAGTAGGTGTGGCTAGACAAGGCCAGTGGGCTAGTCACTTGCCCCGTGCATTGGGTTACTTTGCTGTTTAATATTACTCCAATAGAGAAAAGACTGATCAAGTTGGTAAAGGACAGCAGGTGTGGCTAGACAAGGCCAGTGGACTAGTCACATGTCGCTTGCATTAGGTCAGTTTGCTATTAAATATTACTCCAAGAAAGAAAAGGTCAGGCTTGGTTTTCATGCTGGCCTCAGGCAGGCCTTTCAACCTATCAAAGATGAATGCATTTCTTAGGCAGGCATTGGCAGGGAAAGGGATTCACCTACAAGGTTACTCCTCACATTCCTTCCAAAAAGGTCATACCTCAGACTTAGCCATGGAAGGGCACTCTGTTCAGGTCATTCAAAAAATTGGAAGGTGGGTCTCTGATGCCTTTTTGTCATACATCAGCCATTATTTTTTTTTTATTTCTGTTGCAGGGAAGGAGGTAATTTGGCTGTTGGGCCATTCTTTTATTCAGAGAGCATCAGTTCAAGCCTTGGCCCATCCCAGCTGGTCAGTCAAGTTCCTATGATAGTAACCATTAGACAGTTTGTTCTTTTGGTTTCTCTGTTCTTAATTGGTTTCAAGTTTTGGGAAATCTGGCATAAGATTACCATGGAAGAAGCCTTGCCCAGTGTTGTGATAATTCACCTTGGAGAAATGATCTGGGTCAAGCCCCTAAAAAATACTGTTGGCCAAAATTTTATCTGATATGGACCACTTGCGGCAGCTATATCTAAAGGTAGTTTTTTTCTGGTCTGCCATCACCTCAAGACTGTACTGGAAGGGCTCTAGATGGACTGGTGCGATTGAGAGAGCCAGGTGTTTTACCAACCAGAGAGTCAAGTGAGCTGCCAGACAAATTTGCTTCCAGGTGATTGAGCACAATGATATTGACAGACTGAAGCCCAGTTTCTATGATGTGGACACTGTTCATTTTGATTTGTTTAATCTAGATATGGTTGCTGCTTTTAAGAAATTTTTCAAAGTTTAACTTGATTTCTTCCACAGCCCAGAATTTATTTTTGAGGCTGTCGATTTGGGAAGGAACAGCATGTCATGCCAGGTTGACAGTGGCCTTACGGCTTCATCCCCCTCATGATCCCCCCTGTTCCTATTCAGCAGCCTTGGCTGTCTTCAAGTTGGACCCAGATTTGACTGGTGGCCACATCAGGAGGTATGTGACTTGTAAGTGTGAGTTAAATGTATTTGCCACCAGGTCCAAAGTACCTAGGAATATGCACCCAGTTTTCTCTGAAGTAGCAGCCAGAAATGGTGGGTTTACACCAACTGGATTGAGGTGATGGTTTGATCGTATCTTGACTGTTCTATAGTAAAAGTTTGCAAAGTCAGTCTAGTGTGTTTTATGACTCTGCTCAGTGTACAACAAAGATTTACCATGTAACTGCTCATTGTCTGCAAGTCAGGAGTCATCACTGGGGGGGGGGGGGGCAGGATCAGCCGCACACTCCCTATTTAAGGGAATGCTTCTGTTCCTGCCTGCCAGATATATCAGCAGGCACATTGACCCTACCTCCCAACCCTCTATGCAGGGTCAGATGGAGACCTTATGGCTTCATCCCCTTGTGTTACCCCTGTTCCTGTTCAGCAGCCTCAGCTCTCCTCAGGTTGGACCCAGATTTGACAGGTGGCCACATCAAGGAGTATGTGGCTTGTAAGTTTGAGTTAAATGGGTCTGCCACCAGGTCCAAGGGTAGCTAGGAATACACACCCATTTATTTCTGAAGTGACAGCCAGAACAGGTGGGTTTAAGCCAATTGGCTTGAGATGATGATTTGATTGTATTTGTTGATATGATGTTTATGAATTATTTATGGCATCACTATTAGTTGTCCTTGACTTTTATGTAATAAAAGGTCACAAAGTCTATCTGGTGTGTTTTATGACTTGGTTCAGTGGGTAACAACTGTAAACCAAAATGGAACATATTTGTTGCAAACCCCTCAGAGGGACTTAAATAAAATTCTAGAACCAGAGTTTGAGAGGCTAATGACTGTATTTTTATCTATCCATCTATCTATCTATCTATCTATCTATCTATCTATCTATCTATCTATCTATCTATCTATCTATCTATCTATCTATCTATCTATCTATCTATCTATCTATCTATCTATCTATCTATCTATCTATCTATCTGCCCACTTACTAATTGATTGATTTATTCATTTCTGTTTGTTAACCAAGTGAGTGAACTGGTCAAGAGAATCTTTTCATCTATGACACAGGCCACAAGGCACCAAGGATTTAGTGGAAATTTGAGACGGTTTCAGGTTAGCCTTTCTCAATGAGGCATGTGCATTTGGGATGATTCTGAATGTGAGTTTTGAACTGTTTGTGGAAGTGAGGAAAAGTGGCTATTTGTTGAAGCTTGCTTCTTTCTTTCTTTTGCAATTCTAAATAATTGCATCAATTTTTGAAAAGGCTTTTTCACTAAAGGATAGTCAATATGGGGGTTATTAAAGTTGAAAAGCCTCCTGATTCCTTAATGGGTAGCCAATGAAATAAGCTACTAGTTTACAGCGCAGTACAAGTGAAATAATAGCTTCTGTATTCAAAAATTAAAAAGAAGAAAGTTACTCTGGCTGCGATAGAAAGGCAGATATCTCTCAGATGGAGGCACAGTGGTGTTCTTGACTATTAACTAGGAAAATCAATGTGAGAACTTGGAATTCTGTTTTAGAGTGGTCTTAAGTGAAGAGATAGGGTCAACATTAGGGAATGTATGTTCTAATCTTAGAATCAGCACAGTATGGGCTACAGTATATCACTGTTTGCACTGTCTGCTCAGAAGTCTAAACTTTTGTATCGAATTTTAAGCTGATTTAAGGTGAAGCTTCATAGTCATCTTTAGCTTTGGGCAGATCACCATGCGTATTTAATGGCACAATGGTCGTTTCTTCCTTGAGACAGGAGTCTTTTTTTCCCACCAAGAGTTGAGTATTTCTACAAATAATATGTCTTTAATCATTCTGAAAGTGTAACTCTGCTATATCAAGCTTGGTTTTCAGAATTTTAGAAGCGCTGAATTTATATAAACACAAGCCAGGCTGGAGTATAAAAGTCATCCATGAATGGACACAGTGCTCATTTAAAGTGTGCTTAAAAAAATACTGTTGGACTTCTTTTGTGTTCTTTTTTTGTACTGCATATAAGAGAGAAAAAGTGGAGATGGAGGGAGGCGGAGCCTAGATGGCCAACTGAGAGCAGTTAATTTTGAGAGCTCCATAAACTAGTATAATAATATAGGAAAATGTTATTATTTTCAAGTTTAAAACATCAGCAATTTATAGATAAATTACTAAACTACATAATATCAATATCAATGTTGGTGGAGATATACAAACATTTTCCTGTCAAGTAACTTGGAGATATATTGAGTCACTGAATATGAACAACTTAAGGAATTCTCATCCAGATGCTGCTTTGAAAAAAGAGCTGCAATTGATGACATCTACCTTATAGAAACTATCTCTGAAGATGGATGGCTTTAAAAATGACTTAGAAAACTTCAAATTAAATTGTCAAAAACAAGACTGATATTCTTAAGGAACTGTTACAGCAACACCATACAAAAATAACAAATATAGAGACTTCTCTCAATGGCATTGAAGGGAGACTCAAAGAGGAAGAATTACAAAAAGAATTTCTGCTCAACCAAAATACATGGCTGCTTAACAAAATAGATGACTTAGAAAACAGGGAAAGGAGAAACAACATAAGGCTCTTTGGTCTGTTTGAAAACATTGAAGGAGAAGACATTCCTTTGGATTCAACAAGCTCTGCACGGCGTGCAGGAATAGTGCAGGAGCTGCTGAAGGCAATATGGCCACCATGTGATCTAGGAATAAGCTCCAGGGATATGCGCGAGCGCTGCTGCACTATTCCTGCATTGACACATCTCCTGTATGCAAATTAACCCATTTGCAGGTGAAAATCATGAAAATGAGGTGAATTTGCGATCCAGGAAGCTGTCAGCTGGCCATGCAGGACTAGTGTAGTGTACAGAAATGTACTCGGTTAGTAACCGAGTACATTTCAACAGTCTACAAAATGGAACCATGACAGCTCCAAATAAAGGGCTTATATTATGTGTGAAGCATGCCAATGGCCAAATATATATGGTCATTGGCATGGAAAACAGTTGGCAAAATAAAAAAATAACTTTTATTTTTTTTAGCCCATTTTGGCTGTTTAAGTGTAGGGCAGCAGCGCGCAAACGGGATCAGGTCCGAAAATAAAAAAAAAAAACTGAAATAAGCATTGTATCCAAAATCACTATTTTTGTCATTATATTCAATGGCAGGCAGAAGACAACATGGCCAGTGAATAGTGATTGCTAAGGGGGAAGTCTCAGTGTGGGACTTGTAACTATGCATTAGCAAGCAATCCTATGCAAATGAGGAGGATGATACTGAATCCCAGATTGCCCTAAATTGCTAGCCAGCACCCAACCATGTAAATGCAAGAATAGCATGGTGCAAGCCTATGAGTTAGCTGACATCATAGGGGGGTGTGTCAGGCATATTGTAAGCTTATTGGAGCCTTGTGGCTCGGGTTTGCCCTTAGCTTAGCAGAGCTAAGCAAGGGGTTTTGTCTGAGGCTGCCTAGCACTCTAGATTGCCTAAGCAGGTGTACCCACCATGCACCAGGTTTGAAAGGAAAAAAAAAAGTAAACCAGGAAATAGCAGCTCTGTGCACATCTGAGCACTGTGTTTGCACCGCGCACCCCTGGGATTAAACAGGAAGGCAACGGGAAGGGAAAACAGCAGTAAGAAGTTAATCAAGGAGAACTAGCATAGCTGACAGGTGAAATGTATCAGAATCAGCCCGTTACACAGGCAGCAGACCAGCCCAGCCCAGCATGCCACTATAAACTATACGAACACCTTACCCTCTGTTTTTTCCCACATACACTACACCACCAGTGTACACAAGCATGGAAATTTTACCAAACAAAAGCAACAAAATGATAGGGGCTGCAGCAGCTGTCATAAATCAACATGTGGAAGAGGCTGAGGGTGGTGAGGATGAGAATGCTGTTGACCAACCCACAGTGAGGAGAAGGAGAAGAGTGTACAGACCCAGGGTAACCTACCAGGGGCTAGATGAGCTGGAGATAATGGAGCACTATAGGGTGCACAGAGGTCTCCTACAGCAAATTGTTGAGCTGTGCCGGCTACACCTCACTCACAGAACTAACAGAGGGAAACCCATCACAGGGGATACCAAGGTATGTGTAGGCCTAAGAATACTAGCCACAGGTACCTTCCAAAGGCCAACTGGGGATATCATGGGGATCTCACAGGCATCAGCATCCAGGGTATTCCACCAGTTCCTGGATGCCATGTTTCCCCAATACCACTGAGGTGTTGGCCAGCAATATGTGTCTCTTCCACCAAATAGCAGAATACCCAGAGGTAGTGGGTGCTATAGACTGTATGCATATGCACATCAGAGCACCACCCAGTGAGCGGGGTAGGGTCTACATCAACCGCAAGGGCTTCCCCTCCATCAACTGCCAGGCTAAGTGCAATGCCCAGGGTATTATAATGAATGTGTGTGTGCTGGCTGCCCTGGAAGCTATCACAACTCCAACATCTGGCATCTGAAGCAGCTGTACTAGAGATTTGCCAATGGGGACATTCCTTACGGTCACCTAGTGGGGGATGCTGGTTACGCACTGGAGCCATGGCTGATGACACACATCAGAAATGCACACACACCCGAGCAAGAACTCCATAATGACACACACACACAGACCAGAATCATAATAGAGCATGTGTTTGGAATGCTCAAGTTACCGTTTCAATGCCTGGACACATCCAGTGGAGCCTTGCAGTACTCACCAGTTACATGTACCCAAATTGTCATTGTATGTGCCATGCTTCACAATATGATCCTGCGGAAACAGCTGCAGCAGGAACAGCATGGGGCAGGGCCACACAGCCCCCCACCATTGCCAAGGCCTGCACAGGCACAAAGTGACTCGGAGGAGGAACAACCTGAGCCTGGCCCAGTAGGCAGAAGGAGGCATGCCCAGTATGCCCAGGCCTTGGCAAAGAGGCTATGCATAGCACATATACTTACACAGTAGGGACCCAGGGAATGACACCTCTCTCTGACTCGCACATACAGTAAAAGGGATGCCAAACATGATGCTACCTGTGCTTAACCATGTATAGGGAGTGTACTATGTGTGTCCAACATAGTCAGCCCTCTAGCACCATCCTCAATACTGGCACAACCACAAGGTAAGTTCCTCTTCCTACCAATTGCCGAACGGAGTAGTATATGTTGCTACTTGTATCTGTGGCATGGATGTGAGCATGCAAAGGAACCAGGTGGCTGAATGGGATGCCAGCAGATAGTAGACACCTATAGTGGCAGCATGAGATCTGTAGCAAATACTGGTGTCACCATAGTAGCCAGTACTAGACAAAGTGACAAAACTCACTGCAGGAAATGTGCTGGGCCACATGAGTGTCCATAGGACACACACATGCCAGTCAGGGAGGCTCACATACCTAACAACAGTCTCAGCCAGCAGGACAGGTGTAGACAAACACACACAAAGGCTGTGCTAACGCCTCTAATTGATGGTTATGGAGAACACCCCCCCTCTAGACCTACACAGACAGACTACAACAGGTCAGGCAGTGGGATGTTAGTTCTGAAGGGTAAGAAGTCAGAAACTGAAATGTAGGTCAATCAATCCTAAGACCTGTAGTACACTGATATGCCTCTAGTCAGCATGATATGTTAGATTACAGAATGAAATGGAGTATCTGAAATACCAGTGCAGTCATAGCAAATGTGTACAAGTGTCAGGTGTGCCCCCCATCCTATGTAGAAATGTAGTAACAGTCAGGTGTGCCCCCCCAATCCTATGTAGAATTGTAGTAACAGTCAGGTGTGCCCCCCACAGTCCTATGTAGAACTGTAGTAACAGTCAGGTGTGCCCCCCAATCCTAGGTAGAAATGTAGTAACAGTCAGGTATGCCCCCCAATCCTATGTAGAATTGTAGTAACATGTATGTGTAGGTATAATAACAGTTTAGCACAGATTACCTGAGCTGTCCAAGGTTGCAAGATAGATTATAGCATGTTGTATATTGTGCGAGAGTAGTCAGTATGTATGCATGGTGAGGTTTGTCTTGGTGGCCATTGCACAGTACTGCTGATGACAGGGCCAAGTTCTCACAACTGCAGTGCCAAACACAATTCTTCCCAGCAAAACACATTCCAGCAGTAAGCCATAGTAAATGTTTGGAAGTAATATGTGTCACCATCTGAAAGATGGACATGGCATGAATGTCAGCTCAGATATGCAAGCAGTACACAGGAGGAAGTACCCCAGACAGACAGTGTATAATATGTAACTGTCAAATGGCCACATCCTTGGAATTGTACATACAGGTTTTTAGCACATTATTTGGGCTTGTAGTAGGGAATACCGATGTCATCTGGCCAAACACTGGTAGACCACAAAGGTCATAGGAATGAAGTATTGAGAAACAGCTGATGTCCCTGCACAAGCCAGCATAAGTGTAATGCCCCATGCATATCTGTGAATCAGATGCAAATAGTGTCCATAGCACACATGCATGAAGCTCACCCCACCACCACCTACAGGTACCACTCCGGTCTTATCCCTGCTGTTGGGAATGAGTACAATATGACACTCACCTGTGTATGGCAATAGTGAAAGAATGCAGCATGCAGAACAGGTGTCCCATTCAGGTGTGTCCCTAGCTGTAAGCAGCACCTTGCCAGTATCCACACCACTGGATCAATAATGACAGAAAGTATTGGCATGAACACCGTGCACACCTACCCTGTCACCCCAGGGAAATATACTGTATTGCAGCCTGGGACTGTAGGAGTGACAGAATGCAATGGCCTGCTTCTGCTGGCCTGCATCACTACCAAATGGCCTACAGTCCTCTGCCAAAGGCCTGTATCTCACCCGTACTGCCAATATATGTTATGTCATGGACTCCCAAATAAAAACATAACACAGTCCACAGAACCCAAATGCAAGGCCATGTGGACAAATCACAGTAACATGTCCACCATGTCCTACTGCATGAACTGTGGATCAACACCAAATTACTGCTGGGATGAGGTGATAACTATAGGGAACATATCAGATAATGTTTGCATAATGTATGAAAGAGGATAGAATAATAGAGGGGGTGGGAGCATGGGCGGCATGGAGTGTGTGAAATCCAAAACTCAGCCGTGTGAACATACTATCCCTGGTTGCAAACACAAGAATGGGTGGCTTCAAACCCACTCGTAAACCACAATGTGAAGGGGTAATGTCCAGAATTATTACCCCTGCCTCTGGGGAACCTCTCTGAATCTGTACAGCTGTGGGCATGGCCACAGCAGGATATGGCCATACTCTCACGTCAATGGATGTACAAGCATGGGATCCTCTGCCACCACTGTACCAAGGTGCTGAACCATTTACACAGACCCAGCAGCAAGTGTCTGCAGGTTCCCCTCCAGAATGGCATGATTGTGCAATAATTTGTAGGCTGTTGACCACAATACTGGACACAGCTGCATTCACCCTATGTTCCCCAGGACATCACTGCAAGCAAATATGTATACCTGACAGTACTTGATGACATAAAACATCACAGTGTATAACAGTACATATGTCTGAATATCTCTGCTAAGACCAGGACCATGTAGCAGAAGCAGCACAGACACAATTCCCTACAGTAACCCACTATCCTTTGCCCATTTTGAACCCATATTGTCAACCGATCTACAGATATCCTGCAGAAACAGTTTGGTAGTTGTAGGTGTAGAACACAAAAGTCTGCACTGGAGTACAGTCTACCTGGAATGGATTCACACATTCAATACAGAAGGTCATACTGGGCATGCTCCCACACTTAGAGAAATGAAGGCCATGTCACACAACAAGAGAAATGAAGGCAATGTCACACAACAAAATACTGGAAGGCCACACTGGAATGAAGCCCATGTCTGGCAACAACAGTGGACCATACATATCTGACAGTCACAAATGTTAGTGCATACACTCTTCAGTACACACCAGTCATGCTTTGCACACACACTGGATATGAATACACACATATATCCAAGGACAACACACTATAATAGGCCATAAATGCACATACATAGATGTGTGGAAGAGAGTGACAGTGACAAAGAACCTCCCATCATGAGGACTGTCCCATCCAGCACACATCCAATTGACTAAAACCACATGATGTGCAAATGTCAATCACTGTAGACATTTGCCTCCAGTATCCCTTAGCACTATAGTGTCTGTGGTGCTTGTGCTAACTGTGTAACATGACTGTACAAGTCAGTAGTCATCTAGCAGTTGTATACACGTACCTGTGGCATATAAACCTGTGTGTGCCTGAGTGTTGTGTGTCTGCCTCTAGATGAATGGGTTATGGCCCATGCACGCACACTGCACTCCCCATTGCCCTACCATGGCAAGCCTGCTGATATCTTCACCTTGAAATACAACTTTGGGGAAAAAATAGCCTACTAATCTCTGTGGTTTGTTCTATAACTGTGTAATTCTATAGTGTGATGTACTAGTTAGGTAGGAGTTCTATTCCCAGACATGGCAACTGTGTGTGCATAGGGATCAATGCTTTATAGGCCAGTCACCCTCATTACAATTTCAAATACCCTACTTTGGCAAGGCTGCTGAATTCATTCACCTTGAAATACACCTTTGGGGAATGAGTAGACCAGTAATCTCTGTGGTGTGTCCTATAACTGTGTAATGCTGCAGTGTAATAAACTAATTAAGTAGGGGTTCTATTCCCAGACATGGCTGGTGTAGATGTTTGTGTGTGTGTTTGTTTATCTGTGTAGGGAGCAATGCTTTTGAGGCCATTCACAGTCTCTACAACCTCCATTTCCCTTCTTTGGCAAGCCTGCTGATGTCATTCACTTTGAAATACACCTTTGGGGAAGGAATAACCCAATAATCTCTGTGGTGTATCCTATAAATGTGTAATGCTGTAGTGTGATAAACTGGTTAGATAGGAGTTCTATTTCCAGACATGGCAGGTGTGGATGTGTGTGTGTGTGTGTGTGTCTGTGTAGGGAGCAATGCTTTTGAGGCCATTCACAGTCATTACAACCTCCATTGCCCTTATTTGGCAAGCCTGCTGATGTCATTCACTTTGAAATGCACCTTTGGGGAAGAAGTAGTCCAGTAATCTCCATGGCGCATCTTATGACTAAATAATGCTGTAGTGTGATAAACTAATTATATAAAAGTTCTATTCCCAGACCTGGCAACTGTGTGTATGTAGGTATCAATGCTTTTTAGGCCAGTCACACTCATTACAATTTCAAATGCCCTACTTTGTCAGGGCTGCTGAATTCATTCACCTTGAAATACACCTTTGGGGAAGGCATAGCCCAGTAATCACTGTGGCGTGTTCCATAACTGCATAATGCTGTAGTGTGATATACTAGTTAGGTAGGAGTTCTATTCCCAGGCAAGAGTGGATGTTTGCATGTGTGTTTCTTTGTCTGTGTAGGGAGCAATGCTTTTGAAGCCATTCACAGTCACTACAACCTCCATTGCCCTTCTTTGGCAAACCTGCTGATGTCATTCACTTTGAAATACACCTTTGGGGAAGGATTAGTCCAATAATCTCCGTGGCATATGCTATAACTATGTAATGCTGCAGTGTGCTGTACTAGTTATATAGGAGTTCCAATCCCAGACATGGCAACTGTGAGACTTTGTGTGTGTGTGTGTGTGTGTGTTTGTCATTCATATCCTGTGGATGGTGGATGTGAGTGTATAAAAACTAGACTTATTGTGGAGTGGGTTTTGCAAATTTCTTATATGGTGGGCCTATTATATGCCACAATGTCCACCATACAAGGATAACAGATGTCAAACAGCAGAGAGGCTGGGGTTTACAATCCATGCCCCTACATGTGACATCAAGCCATGGCAAACAATTTAGGCAACCCTTGTATTACCCAGAGAACACTCTCGACCCATGTGTCATACACAAACACACTCGGCTAGGCAACAACCACTAAGTTGGTAGTTCCCTGCATATTGCCGACAGATAGTAACCATGGTGTGATTGCAGCAGTTTGAAAAAAACAATGACCAGCAGACAGTGGTGTACTAACAAAAAATATATCCCTTTATTATGCCATAAAGCACATAAAAAGGCAAAAAGTCAACAGTCCACAATCCAAACTGGTTTCGGCTCTAATATCAAGCCTTCATCAGTGAAAAAAAAAAGAAAGAAAAAAGAACCAAAAAACGTCCTGCCGTATAAAGGAAACTCATGTCAATCATCATTAGAACCAATTAGAACACCTACAGATGCTCATTCAGACCGGGGGGGAACAAACCACTCAAATTAATAATCCCTCTTTTCTCCAACTTATTAAGCATGTCATGCCAACCAGAAACCCTTGTTCTGTTGCCTTGAATTTTGTCAATGATAGTGAACTTAAAATTAGCATTAGAATGTTTCAGTGTACGTTTATATAGACTATTATTGGCTCGTTGGTGCCTAATATCAGATAAATGTTCTGCAATCCTGAACTTAACAGGCCTAGATGTCTGCCCCACATAAAATGCAGAACAGCTACATGTAACTAGGTAAATAACCCAATCAGACTGGTAATTAACACTTAGTTTTACTGAGCTTAACACAGTATACACAGTGGCCACAAGGGAAGCAGCCATTAAGATGATCACCTAATAATGTTCTCTGAATATTTTCCCCAAGGGATAATGCCCCTTCTTGTAATGATTGAAAAGGGCACCAAGGTTCCTGCCTTTCCTAAAGAAGAATCGACACTTATGACCAAAAAAGTAGACCATCGCTCATCAGCCAGGAGAATATTCCAATTGCATTGAACACTATTAATAAGTCTAGAAATATTTCGACCATAAGCAGTAATTAAACGTAATACCGAATTCTTATTGGAATCAACCTTGTTATAATTCAGCAATTGTTCCCGCTGCATAGAGTCAACAGAATTCCTAGTAGACAAAATCTGCCCCAGTTTGTAGCCCCTTTGAATGAACCTTGTAGTAAGGTCATCCCGATATGTCAAATAAGAAGAATCATCTGAGCAGATGCATTTTACCCTCATATACTGAGACGTAGGTATGTTCCGGCATATGTGGGGTGGATGATAGCTGGTGGCATGGAGGTAGGAGTTATATTGGGGGAATTTCCGAAGAACTACAGTTTTAAGGGTTTTAAGTTTTAAGTTTTTAGGCACCAACGAGCCATTAATGTTCTATATAAACATTCTAATGCTAATTTTAAGTTCACTATCATTGACAAAATTCAAGGCAACAGAACAAGGGTTTCTGGTTGGCATGACATGCTTAATAAGTTGGAGAAAAGATGGATTATTAATTTGGGTGGTTTGTTTCCTCCTGGTCTGAATGAGCATCTGTAGTTCTTCTAATTGGTTCTAATGATGATTGACATAAGTTTCCTTTATAAGGCAGGAAGTTTTTTGGTTCTTTTTTTCTTTTCTTTTTTTTTTTTTTTTTTTTTTGTTTGCACTGATGAAGACTTGATATTAGAGCCCAAACCGGTTTGGATTGTGGACTGTTGACTTTTTGCCTTTTTATGTGCTTTGTGGCATAATAAAGGGATATATTTTTTGTTAGTACACCACTGTCTGCAGGTCATCGTTTTTTTCAAATTGCATTTTGAGACCTGGCAGTTTCCTTACGTGCAGGGACTGTGTATGTTGTGATTGCAGCAGACTACAGAGGGCATGGCACCTTGTCCCATCACTACAATAGGCACATAACTGCATAAAGTGCTCCTTCACTATGTTCCCCACTGGACGCCTGCAACAACTGTACTGCCAGCAAATGTAACCGACAAAGGACATACCATGCCCTATACACATGCCCTGTATGGACAGATACCACTGACACCAGGGAATACATGTATCATGCTGTCAGTGTAGGAGCAGGGTTAACCTGGTGTCCATTGCCAGTTCTTACGACATGAGGCCAGGAATGGCACATCTGATGATAACAATCTGTGTACACAACATGCCACAGACACCCCAGGTACACTTCCACATGTCACAGAACATGCATGTGGGACACGTGCACATCCCAGACACTGTCCATGTCATGGAATATAGAACACATACATGGCAAGCATTGCACAGCACTGGCCACCCACAATAGTAATCCAGATGACTGGATGGTGAATACAATACCCACCTGTGTGGGCCAATCTAGACACTACACCCCTGAGCCACACTGCAGACCATTTTAATGTGGCCTGATGTGAAGGTATACCCTTTACCTAGCCTTGTATAGCCTTCTGGCACAGTCAACCACTACGCACCTGTGAAGCAATGCACCTATGCATGTCAGTTCTGGCAACCTGTGTCTGTGTGTGTGTGGAGTATAATGATTTGGACACCATTCACACTCACTACACCTCCCATTGGAATACTGAAGCATGCCTTCTGATGTCAAACACCTTCACATACCCTTTGCCCATATATCATCCTGATAACCCCTGTGGTGCATGTGATACCTGCGTATTCCTGTATTGTGGCAAACTAGCTAGTTAGGAAGTCTAATCCTGACCCTGCCAATTGTGATAATGTGTGTGAGTCCCTGAGAGAGTGTGGCTGTGTCGAAGCTGACACCTGTTCATGTGGACGGGCACGTGTACTACACCTACCTTATCCCTCCTTTATCACTGTTGCGGATGTCACTCACCATCAAATATACCTTTGAACAGCTCCCCAACATGTAAGCTCTGTGGCGCATGCAATAACTGCAGAGACATGTGATAACAATGCATAGTCAGGCAGGGGTTTGAAACCCTGTACTGTTAAGTGTGTGATGCAAACATGCTTAGGTTTTACTCTCCCACCGTCTTACTTTGTCACTGTCTGTCTCTCTCACTTCCTCCCTGGTAGATGTGGAGAAGTACACTTGCTTTGTTTAGGCAGCAGCTTGTGTTTTGTAAGTGATGCTCATGATGAGCTGATGACCTCTGCATGAACTGCAGTCCCCCACTAGTTGATTGCAAGTGAAATAGCTGTGGTAACATTCCCATAGCCAGTTGCATGGAAACACACTCCTATACCTAGGAACATCATGTGGGTGTTGGGTCTTTTCATTCACTGTGAGCAGGACCTCATGACAGTGTTTGGCAAACAGCATCACAGATGATAGTGGGATATACATCTAACAACATACACTGTGGAGACAGGCCAACAAACAGGAGGGGGATGTTCCAGACATGACTACAGAATGTAAATGTTGCTCTTCTGCATTTGGAGTAATGTTGGTTTAACAGCATTTGTGTGAATATGGCTGGTCTACATGATTTAATACCTGTCATGACAATGTTATGGGTTTAAGGAAACTCCCACCTGTAGGGTTATCTGCAGACTGTGCAGTGTTTGGAGTCTAATGTTTCTTGTGTTACTCACAGATCACATATCTTAGAACTGCAGAAGCATAGCCTGAGGATTGCAGTCAGTACATGGTGACAGGCATGAGAGTTACTGACTTCGTATCCCTCATAGGACATATGTCACAACAAACCCTGTTACAATAGTAAATGTACAAAAGTATCACAGCAACATGCCAATACTGGCCCAGTGTTTGTGGCTCCAGCCACAAGTCTGTCAACCTTTGTACATATGTCATGCAGTAAGAGGTGCATATTTGCTGTACACCATTATTTATTGACATCATACCTCATAACAAGCCAGTCAGATATCAGACTGCTAGACATGTTATGTATAGTAGGGGTTATTTCTGAGGACATTACCTAAGTATTCTGTGGCTGTGTGTACAGTACTGGGGTCCGTGTACTTATGGTGATTGTCGACATTATGTGTATTGCGAATACGTATCTTGGCCTGTGTACAGACTGTGGTAGATGTTATTGTTCTTGGTCCTGTACTATCTGATGTTACATGCTGCTGCAGTGTATGGTACCCTATCAGCTCACATGTTTGTAGGGCCAAACACACACATGTCCCATACCATGGACAGTCATTGGATCACACTGTATCGTGACCCAGTATATGTAGGTTTAGTGTGTGAGTGGCACATATGAGGATTGTGTTGATCAGACAGTCCATATAGTGTAATATTAAGCTTGCATACCATATGTGGCTGTGGCTGTGTTCACACTGGTTGTGGGTATGCACTTTCACACAGGTGTCTGTTACTCTGTGCTGTGACATGGCTGTAGAGCCTGCTATATTTGCAGGTACATGTGCATTCCCCCATATGAAATGTAGGCCAGTTTTCTGGCAGTCTGCCTGTAGTTTGCACAGTGCTTACATGCTTAGCAGCTTAGTATAATTACCTAGTGTTATGTTATGTCCAGATATTTGCAGGAAGTACTGCTGCCAGGCCACAATAACTGCTGTGTATTTCTGACAAAGCAGTGGGATTCTGTACAGATGTATGTCACTAACTACTCGGTAGTACATGGCCATGTGACCTCTGCACCACCAGTTATTATGTGTCAGGACAGACAGGAGTGTGTGAATGCATAAACTGTGTGGGAATATGTAGTCCAGTATTTACGTGCTATACATATGTACATGGCTGTTAACATCTGAACTGTCAGGATTAGTCCACATTTCTCACACTAAGGGGATCTGTGTATACCTCTGGACTGACCAGAGAGTGCCAGACTGTCCATATATATTGGTCATATCTCTGCTGTAGTCCACAGGATCATTACTGTGCTATCAGTGGTACTGTACTATGATGTCCTTAGGATGTCTGTCAGTAACCGAAGGCATACATGTCAATAGCAGATGTAACCTCCTACACACAACATGTCTGTTAAGACAACCCCTGTTACAGTAGCAACAGTCTACATATATACCTGCAATACATACATGGCGTCCCCTTGCACTAAGAGGTTGAGACTATTGGTGCTGAGGTAGGACTCCACTCCATATTCTGGACATATGGTAAAAATATATATATATATATATATATATATATATATATATATATATATATATATATATATATATATATATATATATATATATATATATATATATATATATATATATATATATATATATATATATATATATATATATATATATATATATATATATATATATATATATCTATATCTATATATATATATATATATATATATATATATATCCATATACCTATATAGATATATAAACATATACGTATCTACACAGATATATGGATATATATATATATATATATATATATATATATATATATATATATATATATATATATATACATATACAAACACACACACACACACACACATATATATATATATATATATATATATATATATATATATACACATCTATATATGTCTACACATATACAGATATCTAGATATATACACATATAGTTATAGATGTGTATATTTAGATATAACAACATATGTGATGCAACAGTAATATCACTAACATGTAGAAGTCACAGTGATTGTTCAATACTATTCAATATGTCTACTAACAGATATATTGGAAATACAAATGTCTTCACAGTTGTCATGGCATACTGGTTAACTGTTGTGAGTATAGTGTACAGTGTCCTGGGTTCAATAGCTGTTTATTTTGTTGCTGGACAGAACAAGGGATGTTGGATACAGAGTGGTTAAGGCAGTTGTGAGCAGCTTTAAGTGCATTTGTATGGGTTTGTGTGACGCTAAGCTGTGCTAACATACGGTTAAACGTATGGGCAGTTACACCGTGTAGGCTTCACTTGCCAGTGCGCAAATCTGATTAGCTGTTATAGTGCAGTAATGCTGGCATTTGCTAAGCATGGCTCAGCCTTGGTAGCCTGTGCTCACATCTCAGTCTGACAACATAGCAGGGTAATAACATCTGTAATAGGTGTATGTAATGCCATGTACATAACATATGTCTATGTGCTGTCAGTACAATAGCAAGGGGTGTGAGTCTCTTGTCTGGGACACTTGAATATATATGACCTGTACAACACTCTTATCTGTGTGAATGTGTTACATTCAAAGGTAGTATCCCAGGTTATGTGCAGTCACACAGCCATGTAGTGTATCATGATGTTACTACTGTTGACAGTGCTTTTACAAGCAAGAGTAGATTGCTAATTGTAGTACTGGCAACAAACACCCCTGCATGTATAGATGGACTCTGAGTCCTCACTGTTGTGTTCCTGGTGTATGAGCTGTGTCACATTATATATTTCCTACTGGATAAGGATCTGACATGTGGAAATTAACTGTAGACTGCTGATGTATAGCACATGTCAGTGAGGGCTGCCAACATGCAGTAATGGCATACCTATTGGTGTCAGATGTCTATCTGTCGACACATTCATCCTACTGCATAGCTAGTTGCAAGGTGATGTCTGTCAGTCCCTGTACAGATGTGCAGATGTCAGCTATCCAGCTTGGATATGTACAGGCAACCTATGCTTGACTGAAACTGACATGTCTGCCCAGCTGTGTTATAACTGGCAGAGATAGGACACAACACCCTGTACTCACCACATGTCACGGGTACCTCCACTACACTACCACAGTCAACAGAACATGCTTGGGTACAGGTCTCCAACCCATACACTAACCATGTTTTGTAATACATGTTGCATACATGTCAACTGGAGCACCTCACCGGCCATTTGCAGGTGGCACCCAGAGGATTGGCTGATGCATGTCACTGTCACCGTGAGGGTCACCACAGTGGTGTCTGTAGGCACATAGCAGGTGGCATGATACCACTGTGCACACACCCCCTACACTTCCTATCTATCCATGGACAATAGCCAGGTATACACCTATGACCACCTGCAGTGATGCACCCCAATACTGACAAATGTGTATGTGTGCATTACTGAGGGTATCAGTGTCTGTGTGTTAGTACACCTGTAGTTGGGTATACCATGAGGCCCTTCACACCCACCACAACACCCATTGCCATAGTTAGATGTGGCTGCTGCTGTACTGGACATTACATGTACATTGTTACGCTCTTCTCCCTAAAGGCTACCTGAGCCTTGCAGTACCAGCACAAAACTGTTGTACAAATGGGTTGATAGGCATGGGATACCCACTGGGTTCTGGCAAGTGTGTGTATGTGTGCATGTGTGTATATCTGTAGGGTACAGCATTCCAAGGCCACATACTTTTATTACAATACGCATTGCCACACAGTATTATGGATAGTGATGTTGCTGTCTATAGGAGAGGCCTGTGGCATGTACATTAGATACATATCCCTGTAGTACCACTCTTGGGATGGACAATGGGCTGTATTGCACTCCTGGTCAATGTGTGATGGTGGGTATGTCAGAGTATCATCATGGGTTCCAGTGCATACAATATCCGCAGTAGGGTGTGGATGCTGTGTATACTGTCAATACACCATGGTATCCCCGGTACATGTCCCATGTACACTGTATGGTGACCACTGTCACCATCAACCATACAGGTAACTGATAACACTATCCAGCCCAGTTATGCATGTGCTGTGTGCAGCCTGCCTGTAACACATTGGATACACTGACAAATGAGTTAGCACTGATAGGCCCAGGTCTTTTGGATGTGAGTCTGCCTATTATGTGTTTGTTAATGTGTATATGATGGTATGTCACACTATGTATTGTCCATATATAACCATTACATCCCCCATTACCATACTGTACATGCTTGGGGATGTTCTGCATGTAACATGTAACCTGGAGCACACCTCATCCTAAACACTGTGCGGCGTGTGCAATTAAAGCCACACACATCAGTAGTACTACATACTTAGGTAGGGGTCTAGTCCCAGCGTTGCCAATTAAAAGTGTGTGTGTATGTGGAGAGATCTACTTCAGGTTGCCGAATATACATGTCCCAGAGGGTCTTCTGTCCACGTGATGCAGGCAGTAAGTGTTATACAGACCTGTGACATGTGTTCAACTGTACCCAGGATATGGCACAGCCATGGTGTCACCACAGTGCCATACCCATTGTGAGATATGACAGCAGACCATCCTCCTGCTGACACATGCACACCTACAACACAAATGGATAACATTATGGAGACCACAGTCTCTCAGTGTTACTAACAGCTATAATGCATCATGGATGGATAGCTACACTACCTGACATGTAAGCATTAAACATTACTGCTGACAGCATGTTGCACAGCAGTACATTGGTACACTGTAGTACAGTCACCGTGTGCATCAAAACCATATTAACCTGTCCCTGCATCGATGGTATGGATGACAGGGATGTGGCACAGGTATCATCATATGCACAAGGCATGTTGTTGGTTTGCCAGAGACCTAGGGTGGGCCATACATTTGACACCATGTGTGTGGGTGAGGGGTGTAATTTTGTGATATGGGCGTGATGATGTGGTGTGTGTAGGCATAGGGTTGCCCTAGGTGTGTTTGTATAGTGTGTATGCATACATGCACACAGTTCTGCCATGTGGCTGCCCTATACAGGTGTTTCTTGGAAAGCTGCAGACAATACCTGGCAGAATGTGCAGTTCACCACCTCCGGCCATGGACATGCAGACTGTGCCTGCCAGGGGTTTCATGGGCATGTCCAGGTACAGGCCTCGATATGCTACTCTCTCCTGATGAGGACATATGTCCACTGGAACCAGGTCCCTCCTGGGACTGGCCAGGGCCACTTACATGTGGACTGCTGTGGTGTGGTGTGGACAGCCCCCCCTGCATTGCTGGGGCTGGTATTACCACTACAGGAATGGCTTGGTGTCCTTACATGTCCATGTCAACTGCCAGATGTTGGTGTTGCTGGCCTATGTCCATGTGGCTGTCTCCCCACTCTCACCACATGCACTTGCACAGACAATCCATGGTCGATGAGGCCCAACATCTCACCCAACCATCTAGCCATGACATCTGTATAATCACGGAGGGCACCTGCAAGATCATGGATGTTATCACTTACAGATAAGAAAGCAGCCCTCTGCAGCCTCAGACCCTGTCTGCTGTACAGTTCCATATGTGCCACGTCCCCATGACAGCCTGAGACATGCATCTGGTAGTACCAGTTGTGGCCCTTCTGCCAGGGGCACGATGACCAACAGCCCTCCCACTAGCACCCAGGTACATCTGCCTATTTAGTGCTCTGATGGACATCCAGCTATGCCTGCTATGTCCAGACACAGCAGCCATAGATACCACACTCTCCTGTGCACCGCCACCAACCGCCAACTGTCCCTCTGCTATGGCCACTGGTGATGGGATATCTATAGGTACTGTGACTGTGTGCGGGGATGGAGTGGATAACAGGGGGATGTCAAACGATGGCACAGTTTTGGCCTCTGACAACCCCACCTGTGCCTCAACACACCTATAATCATTTTCAGTGTCTGTATGGACACCAAAATCAGATTGCATGCAGGAGGGATCAAGACCCACCTCCCCACCTGTGAGGGGAAATCAAGAAATAGACTTTAAGACCTGTACGGCATTACAAAACAGTACACACACACACACACACACACACACACACACACACACACACACACACACACACACACACACATGCACACTTCCTCAAATTCCACCATAATACCTACCTGTCCCTGAGTTTACAGACTGTCCCAAGTTTATTCACGTAAGTTCCCCATCCTGCATCACACTTGGCAACATACACTCATTAATACCACTCATTAATGTATCATTCTTCTAATTGCCTAGACAAGTGATCACAACACATGACCTGTTACACCATTACCTCTTTGACTTGATTGGAGTAGGTTTTACAAGGACTCACTGCTGTCATCCAGTGTTCACCCTGGGTATGTCCAGACATCATGAGCATGGCCCCCATATGTTAAGGGGTTACTATAGTCATTCAATAATGTCAAGCACTGAAGTGTCATATGTAACTATTGTTCATTAGATGCAAGATCTGTTGCTCAATCAACTTATTATGTGGACAACAGTAATATATGGATACACTCCCTGGTGTTGTCTAGTATTTCCCCAATGCATCTGTAGTGATGCATACATGGGTAGTTGTTCATCTTTCTGCTGACTGCAATTTTAACAGTATACCCGGAGTCTAGTTTCCCTCCCAATGCATGTTTCATGCTACAGACCTTATTATACTATCAGCTGTCCTGATATTACATATCAGACAAGTATTCCTGGTGTTTCATGTGTCAGTCCATGTCCATGTACTGCACAATTCCAAATGGAAGTACTGACGTATGAACAACCCCACAATCACACATGTGCATACATGGACACCCACACAAGCACACACACACACATGCACACACAAATCCTACATGCATCACCCCCCTCCATTCCACCAGATTGCACTTACAGACAAAATAACCCCCCCCCACACACACACAAACAACTACGGGTGAGGTTGCACAAAGATAGTACATACAGACCTCCCATTACCCATCCGTCAACATGCATAACATATGGTACTCAACAGCATGCAGTGCAGTTATAGTCAATCCATTCTAGCAACAATAGACATGTGTGTGATGCACGGGCTGTGTTAGTAGGTGATGCCCCTTCCCCTTGAAAACACTGCAACCATGTACACTGTATTGCTGTGCACCTGTTCTGCACCCTGCCATGTACTGTGCACCATACCTCACAGGTGTACACACCATTGCTGAATGTGTATTACTGTGTCAGTTATGACTGCTCTAATCCTCACAGCCCCTATGTGTTTGTCCGAAACATACCTGGGATGATATGTGGACAGGTGTTATTTGTGAATGCCTGATGTCTGATTTACAGATGTCAACATCAACGGTACATGTATGACCAATACGATACTATTACACTGACAACCGTCAAACCTTACCATGGCTATGGGGAGTATACACACCCTTATTGATATGACGCCCTATTCCTTGATATGCCATGGGACCACATCACTGCATATGTTAACATTACATGAGCCTGATATGTGACATATACCCTGTACAATCAAATGTAGTGTCTAATAAATGCATTAGTTGTGCTGATGCTGACCACTATGCATACACTTCATAGGTGCATATGTGTGCACGCCTTTATTATGGCAGTTTGTTGCACCTACTGTTATGTGTACTACAGCAGTCACTGTTCCTGGCAGGGGTATACTAGCATGGGCCATCTGCATTTGCCAATATATGGTCAGTCTGCCCTACACATGTCCCCCAACTCTGCATGATTGCAAGGTCAGCTCATGTGCACATCCCTTGGAGTTCACACACTGCCGTCACTATTGCTCTGGAGTCAGGGTTACATTTGCCACAGTTCCTGACCCTGACTGTGTGCAGATACAGCCATTTGTTGCATCCTTAGGATCCCTGCTGCAGTGCACTGGTGTGTCATGATGACACCACCTCCCCTCTTACAGCCTTTTTGCAGATTCTTAACAACTATGGCCTACACATTTGTGTCAGTTTGCAGTGTCCCAAACACTGAACACCACGTGTAACAGCCTAGTCCCAGCTAATGAATGGCAAACATATAGGTGTACACTGGCACCGGCACAGTACAGATGGGGATGGTGGGCCTGAGGTGGGGTGAGGCATTGATTGCAGCACATGTATCTTACATGATACTGTCTGTAGGTTTCCAACGTGGTCATGGTACACCAGTACATATTGCAATACATGACTTTTGAGAACCTCTTCAGTTATGTATTCACTACCTGTAGAGAGGCCTCGCTGATGTTTCCTGTGGTACAGCTGTCACATCTGATTACCCTAACCCATAGGCCACATGTTTGCAGATTCCAGGCAATTCCTGACATGGGTACTGTACAGCCAGTACTTGCTAGACATTTCTGCAACCCCCTCAGTGATGTGGCTTGTTACTAGGCAGCCCGCATGAACAGTTTTCTACATGTGACATCATCTGTCTTGGATGGCCATCTGTTTATTTCCTACATGATTCCTGTCCCCATACATCCTTGCCACATAAATGACTGTCTGCATTGTTTGCCATGGTATATGCAATGGTGAGGTATGGCTACATGTTCAGTTCATGGGTGCTACCTGTTGGGTATGGGGCCCATGCCATGACATGTAAGATATGTGCAAGCCATGGCTGCCTCTGTTGCAGGTAAGTGTGCAGATTTGATGGCCAAACGTCTTGGACAGCAGACCAATACGTGGTGTGACATTGAAGACATGTACTTGCTGGAAGGTGCTTTTCCATGACAAATGCATGCAGTCAGGACCTCAACAACTGCTTCCCCTATACTTTCTCTGGAGAGTGTGCATACATATGCTTCCATTGTTTGTGAAGGTATGTATTACCCATATTTGCTGCCCTAACCTAAAATTCCATATTACACACTCATTGCTCATGTTGGGACCACATTGCAGGTTTTGAGGGTTGTGCACCGCAGGATTATGATATGCCGTAATGTAGATCTTTAAGAGTTGCCATTGTAATACTGGCATGTACACTGTTGTAGCACTGTATAAGGGTGATATTTCACACATGTCCCCGTGTACACATTTTGCAATGACAGGCTGTTAGTTATATTGCGTGATCTGACATACCCTTCAGATACACCATCATGGTCACCACTGTAATGCAATGCAGTTAACAGCAATAATACGTGAACATGTACAGCATGCATTATGGGCAGGTGTGTTAAATGTGTGCATTGAATATACCATAGCCATAACATGACTGGTGTAATGGCAAGCCTGAAAAACCATACTCACCAGCTATAGGCTGCTGCCTTGGAGGTATACCAAAGGGACCTACATAAGTGTGTGAGAGATGTGATGTCAGTAGCCACAGCTGTGGCATTGGTACAGGGTTGGTGCAGCATTACAGTACATCAACAGTACAAGTCTACAATACTACAGCTTATGCACATCTGTTTATCACTACTCCGCAGCAACAGACTATAAGTATATATATATATATATATATATATATATATATATATATATATATATATATATATATATATATATATATATATATATATATATATACATATATATATATATATATATATATATATATATATATATATATATATATCACACATGCATGATCTACCTGCACAGATCCAGATGGATATGCAGCAGTGGTCTACAGATGTGCCCTGTGGCCTTACCTGCACACTCCTCTGCCAGTGTGTGGGTTGCACCCACCTCCATATACTCTGCCCGTTGTGTGTGTGGGTGGGCAGGTGCCATGAGGCTGGCAAGGATCTCCTCAACATGTGTCGGGGGGATGGATGGCATGACCCCCCCTGCTGTGAGGTGATCCCCCTGACTGCAGCAACATGTCAATGGGCATTGCAAAGCAGTTCGCTGCAATGATGCCAGATCTGCTCATAACTGCTGTTATGTAGGCCAACATCATTGACCCTGTGGACAAGATCATTCCACAGGTGGTCTGCTCTTGCTGCTCATTGGCTGTTCTGCCAAACAGCACCTGGTAGTGCTGTACCAGGTGTGTGATGATGACCTCATTTTCGTCCGCTGAATAAACAGGTAGTCTGCCATGTGACATCTTGCCTGAAAGACATATAGATGGAAACAGGTCTGAGCAACTCATACAGCAAGGTTACCATAATTCTTAATACACATCTCTGCCCCCCCACCATATCTGTGACAACAAACTGATCACACAACTCAATAGGTATGGCTACAGCATACCTACCATTGGGATGTATATCGCATTGTACCACACTTTGTGCTATGTGTTTGTAGCCATGTTCCCTGTGAGGACACTATCATTGCTGGCCTGTTACAGACAATGTCACCTGCATTCCATTGTAAGGGCCACTGTCGTTCCATATATGCATGTGGTCTGTTTGCTATGTGATTGCTGCACATCTGTTGTTATGTGTTATTGGGGATATCTATGCATACTGTTGGACATGATCTGGGAATGTGTGGACTATTACTACCCACATATATTCTATAACAGTGACACAGTAGCATGTTTAGGGAACAGTTGCCAGCAGAACCACCTCTTTCACCTCATCTGGCCATGTTACCAGGCCACATCACATGTGGAACCCACCCTGGGGCATCCTCATCTACTGGTCCTGAACTGCCTTCAGGTGGAACCACCTCAGGGGATGGTGCCCCCCCTGGGGGCACATACAGACATGATCCTGTCACCCGAGGTCAGGTCCAGGATGTGGTGCATAGGGAGCTCCACAGAGACTTGGGGGATGCACTACACCACCTTGAGGCCCACAGTACACAATCATAGGGTCCACATGCTCCTCCTGCTCAGCCTCCAGCCCAGGCACCTTCAGGGTCATGAAGCTGATGTTGTGACTGGCAATGGGTGGGGGCCTTATTCCCATTGTTTCCATATGGGGGCTCATGGGGCTTCCACATCACAGATGACACTCACCATCCAGGGTGTTTTCCTGCCACATGTGTCATATACCACCCCTGTAAGGCTGTCTTCTCTATCTACCAGCCAAACACACCTCCACAAATATACCTGCTATCCTTCCCCAAATTCCCAATCCCACCTTCACAGGCAAGGGCAATGTAGTCCCAACAAAAGGTTCACACATGACATAACTGTCCATGTTGCACACACTTACTGCTGTATAATATATATGTGTGTATTGCTATATATGATGTTCACTCACACATAGCATGCAGCACTGTGATGCAAAAATAGGGGACATGTATTTATATTCATATGTATGTGTGTTTATTTGTATCTATGTAGATATATATATATATTTATATATATATATATATATATATATTTATATATATATATATATATATATATTTATATATATATATATATATATATATATTTATATATATATATATATATATATATATATATATATATATATATATATATACACGTAGATACATATTATGTTATATATGTGTGTTTATATATCTACATATAAGTGCCTGTACAGCTGTAGACATACATGTATATATATATATATATATATATATATATATATATATATATATATATATATATATATATATATATATATATGGTACATTCAGACATTAGACATCAGGTCCACACTCTCTAACTCTCCTTCCTGCACAGCTGCACTGTTCTGCCTTCCTACAACACAGACAGATGCCACATATGGACACAGCCTAACATTAGAGGGGTATATATATGGACAGTTTGCAGGTAAGCCTATTACATACCTATGGCATTTCAGCATGCTACATTACATGTTAACTTCAGTGTCCTGCAAGTGGTGGCTCTAGAACCCATGTGTCCATCATAATGGCATTACTTCCACTACCAGCTATTGGCCACAGTAATATACATGTTTTCCATTACACAGCACATGCTATGATGGCTTACATCTAGTCAGTCAGTGCTGCTCTGCACAGTTGACGGGTATGGCCCACTACCCACAGGGGCAGATACTATTGTCCATAGCATTTGTTCAGCTGGACATTATTACAACAACACCTGATGGCACATATAAATCAATCCACATCATCTATCCCATTATTACGGACCAAGTACTACAGTCAATTACATGCATATATACTTCACATACCTGTTGTGGGAATGATGTCTGTTCTGGATACTTTTCTTGATTTTTTTTGTGTGTTGTTTTTTTTTTTTTTTTCCTTTGCCTTTGACTTGGTCTTTAGCTTTCTTTCACTCTCTGTCTGTCTCTCTCTCTCTCTCTATCTCATTCTCTCTCCAGTAAATGGATTGAGCTGCTTTGAATAGATTACAGCATGGATTTTGTAGGCGATGCACATGATCAGGTGGTGGCTTCTGCACCAATCATTGTCCTCCACTTGCTACCTGCATGCAGCATGCTGTGTAGTACTTCCAATCACCACTGTCATGGCAACCCACTACTATAAATCCCTACATAATGTGGGCGTGGTCCCTTTACCTTTACTGTATGGTTGACATCCTTCCTGTGTGTGGGCAGCAGTGTTACAGACAGCAGGTAGCAATACAAGAGGACTTGCAGACTCAGACCAGCTACATATTTGAGTAAGGTTCCAGAACTACAGAGTGTGAGTAGTGCTGCTATATGCATTGTATAGCGCCAGTGTTACAGGGTTTGTGTGTACATACTAGTTTAACATGGAATGAAGTCTGTCTGCATAGCTCACAACTGTGGGCCTATCCACATGTTGGCCAGAGGTGTGCCTGTTATCTTTTGTCTGTCCACTACACAGGTCTTGTGTCAGATATATCACTGGCAGAGTGTGTGTGTTGAGTGCTGTCAGTACATGGCTGCATCCATTTGTGTTTCTAACTTCAT
>NC_056727.1:1016835367-1016987867 GCF_019279795.1 Protopterus annectens
TTAAAAGTGCTTACTCCCGCTTACCCCCATGCTAATTTCTTTAAAAGAACTGAAAAAGGGTTGATAGGAAAGTGGTGAAAAAATGGTGCAAAGAGGGAAAGACAGTAGGGAAAATAGCTAGGGATGTGCAGGACAAGTGTAGTGAAGGTCCATAGCTGCCCATTTCTTCTACAGTAACAGCTGTGCATATACACTAATTTGGAGGTAGATTTGGACACATACCCATGAGAGAGGGGTGAAGACAACAATAATGTGTTGTGAAGCCAATTAGACCAGATTACATGTGTCCAGTGGACACGTGTGTGAAATGGACAGCTATGTATTGGTCGAGATTTTTTGGGGAGTAGATTGCACTTTTTTTCAGGTGAGAGTGGGATGATGGGGAGGGATCGTAGGTATATTTAGGGAGGTAGGTTGGGAAGGATAAGAGACAAGACAGCATACAGCGGCATTATATAACACATGTGCGGGGTAAACACCTTGATGGGGAGGGGTGTTTGGAAATCGGAAGCCCATGAGCCCCCTAGTGGAAACAGTGGGACTGAGGTCCTCAACCATGGGCAGTCACCACTGCATCTTTTCAGCCCCAAAGGTGGCTGTGCTGGGAGCTGAGTAGGATGGCCAGGCCTACCCTCTAGTTGTGACACACGTCCCTCAAGCTGGCATAGCAGATCTCCAAACTCCCTGTGAAGCTTTCTATGCACCACGCCCCAGATCTGGTGACTGGTGGTATTGTCCACTCCATGCCCATTCCCAGGGGGGAAGCGAGCCCCATCCCCTGAGCTGGTTCTACCCAACAGGTGGTGCAGAACCAGTGGATGAGAAGGTCCTGGGGTGGACCCCAGATGTGCTGGTGCCCAGTGCCATGGCCAGATGAGGTGGGCAGGTGGATCCGCTGGGACCGGCCTTTCCAAACATGCTATGGTGTTTCAATTTTACAACATATGTGGGTTTGTAATAGTCAACACATTCCAGGATTAGGTATAACAGCATGCATATATATTCCCATCAACCCAAAAACACCAGATATGGAACAGTTGCATAGCAAACAGAACACATGCACATATGGAACCACAGTGGCCATTACAACAGCATGCAGGTACATTGATGGCAGCATGCCACCAATGGGAGTATTTCAACATGGCACATGCATAGAAACAAATGTAAATATTTATCAAACAATAGGACATATGTACCAACAGTAGATTTAATGGAGCACATACCAATTGAGTTGTGGATTTAGTTTATTGTTGCAGATATGGTGAGGGGTAGAGAAAGATGTCAATTAACAACTAGTATATTCCTGTAGTTCTCATTACTTTCCTAGCCAGTGCTGTGATCTGTACTTTACAGATATTAGTACAGTACCCTATCGCCTTAGTTTGAACAGTCGTATGGATGTAGACAACTATATACATGAACTGAGTTTTACCTGCAGTATACACCTCTTACCTAGAATACCTTTGGAGGTACTGTTTGTTAACACTACCTGTTTCTACACATATTCCCAAATTACAGGTTGATGTTATGCACATACCTGTCCATCTCTTATTGCACACACTCTGGGCATGTCTTGACCACATGCAGATAAACTGGGACATATTTTGACTATTGCCCTCTTAAACCTTTGGTGAGTTGTACAATGGCAGGTTTGTTTTCATTGACATTTTCCAAATATGTACAGGCCTGACAGTCAGTGATATTACATGAAATGCTGCCTACATGTCAGAGATTATCACACTGATATGCCAGGGGTCAGGATAACAGCCGGCAGATATGGGCTGAATAACTGGACATTCTGGACAATTCTGTACACTTGTGGAGTATGATTCTGCATATAGCTTACTACCACTCCCAGGATTCGAACCATGGCTGTGTCTGCTAAAAATAAAACAGTGTCCATCACAGTTGAGTGTGTTATATAGATATTGCTGTGTATCTTTTCTCTGATTTCTGTCTATAAGTCTCCTGTGGTTTTACAATCTGACCTTGTGATTACAGCACTCTTATACAGGATTTCATAGGCAGTTTTATTATGTAGCACAGTGTGGGTGACAGGGATGAGTAACACCTTATTATTCAGAGCAACTGCAACAATAACAATGCCATACAATACCAGAGTAAACAGTACCAGTACAGGATATCAATCTTTTATTTCTAGGCGCAGTTTTCTTATCTAACAGACCTGTGGGGGCAATGTTTGTTAGCAATACCTGAATGTTGCCACACATATTACCAGATTCCACATTAGTATTATGCACATACATCCCACTGTGTTACTACACGCACTCTGGTCACAGCTTCACAACATGGGGGTGCAGATGGGACATACTTGTCTTATTACTCTCATAACATTTTGGGGAATTGCTAGAGTGACAGATTTGCTCTTATAGATGTCTGATAATCAGTTGTATTTGTTATTTGCTGCCTAAATGTCTGGGATCATCCCACTGATTTACCAGTGGGACAGGGTGACAGGCAACAGGTATGAGCCAATTAATTGGACATTATGAACATATCTGTACAGTTGTGGGGTATGATTCTGCATACACCCTACTACCACTCCCAGGATTCGAACGATGGCTGTGTGTGCTAAAAATACAACAGTTCACATCTCAGTTGAGTGTGCTATTTGGATTATGTTGTCGATCTTTTCACTGTTTTAAGTGTCTCTCTCAGTTGTACTGTATGACCTCTTGTGATTACAACAGTCATATACAGACATTCCTACACATTTTATTTATGTAGCACAGTGTGGGTAACAGTGCTTAATACAACAGTACTATTAAGAGATTGCAACTGTACATTACCATATGATACCAGAGCAAACACATGCAGTCCAGCAGTTAGACCTTTATTGTCAAGCTATTATGCTTGTATTTACATACAACCTATATGAGCCTCATCCTGACATATTCTCTGGTGTATGCAGTACATGCCTTAAACAATACAGGTTTTATATAGGCAATTAACTTACTACTACTTTTAGATTTATTTCCTATGACAGTACATGCAAGAGTATTACTAACCTGCCTTTCATCACAACCACTGCAATCTACAGCTATGGGTTTTCCTGGTTTGCAGCCTGCTCATCTGCATTGTGAAAGACATAAGAGGAATATTTATCCATACCTATTCATAATAATTGGGTAGCAATTATTAAACAGGCAGTGGACTGATACTTACACTTGGCTGGGACATCCCTCTTCCTCCTAGCCTCTTAGATCCATTGATCCAAGCGATCCCTCTTTCTTCACTTCAGGTTGGCATAGTGATGCCTGACCTGCTCACCAGTTTGAGGTATGCCAGTGGCACTAGTGAGGTCATGGGTGAGACGATCACAAGCTTCCACTTTATATTGGAAACCCTGGTACTGGCCCTGCAGCAGTCTCTGGTCATGGTCTTTAACAAGGAGTCCTGCCATGACTCTGGACCCCTGGATGCCCCAGCACTGCACCTGAAAGTGCACACCCTCTCCCTTACCAGTCATAGTGCTTACAGGAGGAAGTTGCAACAAGTTATGAGATGTACTCCCACCTGTTGGGTTTAAATAGGGCTGATTCCCCACACTTTGCAATGATTGGACAGTTTTGAAAATGCTAAGCTATGGGCAAACCTGCTTACCTGAGGTTGGCATTGCTTAAAGGGTATACCAATGGGCAAACTGATTTAGCTGGCCTACACATTGCTTACACCAAGTAAGTTGGGCTGTGCAATGCTTAGTGTTGCTTAATTTTTAATTTGCATACTATTTGCTGTTTGATTTTGATTTATTATTCATTACATGTTATATATGATTTTTGGTAAGCATAATTCATGTGTATGTACACTGTATTGGTTCCTTGTGTTTATTAGGGGATTTCAATGCTTTATTACAATGACACCTCACATCTGGACTTAATGCAGTATTCCAGTTCACATTTTGATGTTATGTAGTAGGTCATACAACATAAAACTGTATATAGATTCCTTTCACATGTTAAGTTTGATTTTCCTATAGTGAGGATCTGTTTGGTGATACCTCAATCTTATGTACTTCTGTAATGGCTTAGTGGTTAACTACTGTGACTATAGTGCAGAGGGTCCTGGGTTCAAGACTATCAAAGGTTGTTTATTTTGTTTCTGGCCAGAACACCGGCTGTTGCATACAGAGTGATTAAGGCACTTTTAAACAATTGTAAGCGGGTTTGCCCTCATTTGCGTGAAGGTAAGCAATGCTAACCTCTGGTTAAATATGCTTACAGAGAGTTAGCTTCAATGTTACTTAACCTGTATGCACATTGCTTACTCACACGCAAACAGGCTTAAACTCACTTACTACTGCTTAAATATGCTTACTCCTGCTTAAAAGTACTTACTCCCACTTACCCCTGCACTAATTTAGACAGAAATGTAAAATGATTCTTGAGAAGCTGGTGGATTTGGACACTCTATGGATTTATCATTCATTACACATTGTACCTTTGATCTGTATCCCTGATTCATTAATGTACATATACTGTATGCGGCACTTGTGTTTATCTGTGGATTTTGCAACATTATGACAAAGACACCTCACATCTGCATTTAATGCAGCAATCCAGTTCACAAATATATGTTATTTAGTAGGTTATGCAACAAAAAATATTGTTCATAAAGTGATTTGACATGGAAAATGGAATGTACTGGAGTAAGACTTGAACCAGAAATGACTGCCCATAAGGTGAATACTCTGCCAACTACACTATTGCAGTACTGTTTCATTTGCATAGATCTTGATATTTATCCTCTTGTGTCATTTAAACTGCAATATACATAGCTAAGCAATGGGCAAACCCATGCACCTACGGTTAAATTTTATCTGTTTAATAAAAAAAAATTAGCTTGTTTATATTTTATATTTTAACTTTTGCTCTTATAAACTTGGGGGGATGTGAAAACCTATGAGCGGTGTCGCTCATTCTTATTGCTAAACTGCTGTTCTTGATTGCAGGGGAGTGTATCTCTTAGACATGCCCCCTGCACTCGTACATGCTCCATGTCCATTTTGGAGTTCAGGCAGTGCGCCTTCATTAATATGTCTGGCACACTGCCGTGCTGATCCTAAATGGCTGCTTACGTGCAGGACTAAGCTAGTCCTGCATGGAGGAATAGTGAATCCAGGGGATTATTTCATTCTTAACAACCTGGATTCATGAATTTTTAGACTTGAAAGAGGGACTTTCATTTGGAATTGAAAGGGCACATAGAGCACTGAGGAAACCTGCTTCTAACTCAAAAATACTCCACCTAGATCCATAGTTATAAAATTTCTTTCATTTCTGGACAAGGAACTAATATTAAAATCTGCTTGGAGAAAATCACCCTTAAAATACAATCAAAGCCTGATAAGGTTTCTCAATGATTATTCTTCCAGAATACTAGAACAAAGGAAAAAAAGTCTGGCCAATAATAAAACTGTTGAAACAAAATAACATTAAAGCACAGCTGGCCTTTCCAGCCAAGATAAAAATACTTTTTGCCAATGAGATGAGAACCTTTAATGACTTAGAAGAAGCTACTACATTCATCAAAAACAACAACATAGTGTCTATCCCAGAGGAAATGGAATGGATGGCCCCTGCTCTTAAAAGAATAAAAGAAACAAATCATTGGACTGATGCTAGAAAGAAGAAACAAAAAACTGATTCCAAGATAGCTGTCTCAAAAAAAATAACTCTTACAACTACATCTCTCAAAGTATCAACTGATACGGTACATCACTTGTCATCTGTTTTAATTTAAAAAAAGGAGGGTTTCTTAAACTACTGAGAAACAGTAATGATTTATTCAGAATGTTCAAAGAGTACAATAATTCTTCACAAACAATGGTAGGTCAAGATGGGTTACTATTTACATTATATATAAGCCAAACAAAGCAACATATAATACAAACATAGAAGTTTCTATTCCCCTACTTGAACTCAGTGAATACTTATCTTGTTCATTTTTCATTGGTTTTACTTATAATAATTTAAGTAATTAATTAATTAGAGTTCAGACTCAAATGTAACAAATTAACATAATATATAATAGCAGTAACAGTAGGATGTTTGGAAAAAAAAATGCTGTCATGGAGACTAATGCCTTCTTCAGTTAAAGTATGATTTAGAAATGTCATGTAAATCCTGGTTAAATAATAGTAGCAAGCTCCTAGTACAAATGTCATCATTATTATGTCTGAATATAGTTAATATCAATTATGGCACATATCACAGCTATGAGTGCTGTTTGATCAATCCTGATATGGTCACTCCCAGGTTGCTATGGTAATGGAGACAGAGTGACGATAATGCTTAACAGCTCTGAGGAGCATCCAAGATGATTTTCAGCAATTAAGTTTTTGGTTTTAAAAAAAAGAAAAAATATATGACAAAAGGGCTGTTTTAAACCACATGTACACATATTGATGGTCTCTCAACACTTTGTTTAGCTCACTAAGTTGATTCTTGATTAAAAAAAATTAAGCGCAATTTTATATTTAAAATTTATTTGGGTCCAAAAATATTAAGGACTTACATAAGAGTGGAAGTTTGAGTTATTGTGAAAGACTAAAAGCACTTGGTCTTGTGCAATATCCTTTGCAGTGGTCTGGAAGGTGAGCTTGATTGGACGTGTTGGGCATATGGGGATAGCTGATTCTAGGGGTGTTTGGGGTTGCTGGAATGTACTAGTCATCAGATTTCCTTACATGGAAATATATGTGGGAATGGAAGTTGTGTTGAGTGGTTCACTGGCAGAATGGCCACTGCATGGAACAGGCTGGTAAAATAGAACAGGACAAATATTGGTTTGGATATTTTAAGAACAGCTTGGAAACACACCACATGAACTAGTGAATGGTATTCTGGAAAACTGGATGGGCATTGTTGCCCATGCTTGAAGTACTGATATGTGTATATGTAAGGATGGAAATATACTTGTAACAAATAAGAAACTAGAAGGGTCTCCTAATTTAAAGTCTATGGACTGTATAAACATGCTTGGAAGGAGCTAATAATAAGAATATACATTACAGCTTGTGGTCTCTCAAATAAGGAACAGCCAAAAAACCCACACACAATAGTTACGTAATGTATGATTTTAGTAACTCTAGACATAAAATATATAATTGTCATATACGATGAAGCAGTCTGCTGAATTTAGATATTAAAGACAGGATTTAATAACATGGGATTTTGTATAATAAGGGTATACTTTAGGACCTCAAAAGTTTAATAGCTTGAATGCAAATGGATCGAACCAAATGCATCGAACTATTAAAAAATCGAAGTCCAAAAAAAAAAAAATACACAAAAAAATTTAAACTAGTGTAGGCAGGGGAGCAAGTCCCCCTGCACCCCCACACTCCCCGCTACTTAAATATACCAACTCTGAGATCACACTACATTGAAGTAAATGGAAATCTTCACCTACAGAGATTTCCGTTTATATTTTCGATGTTTTACGCTTTCGGTATACTCGTGTCGAGAATATCGTATTCGATAATCTTGGACTTCAAGCACATAAAGTAGACCCATATAATAACACTACTGTCTTAACTTGTCATAAATGACATACACTGCATTGAACATCAAGGGGAAGCATGATGATTTTCTTATATAAGTAAATATGCATAACAAGTCATGTAATTGCTTTAACTTGAATTGTAGTTTGTGTAACCCATCTTGAACATATATAATAGTTAAGCGGTTACCAAGGTAACTAATGTTTTATACATGATATCAAACTGACACAGTTGTTCAAGAGAAACAATAGAAGCCTAAACTTGAAATGTCACAGAATGTAACAATCATATTCTGAACAAATAGTATTAAATTGACACTAGACACTCAGTTTAATAACATGGGCTTGTGTATAATAACACTACTATTTTAACTTGTCATAAATAACATACGCTATATTGAACATCAAGGGGAAGCATGATGATTTTCTCGTATAAGTAAATGTGCATAACAAGTCATATAATTGTTGTAGCTTGAAATGTGGTTTTGTAACACATCTTGACCATACATAATACTTAAGCTGTTACCAAGGTAACTAATGTTTTATACATGACATCAAAGTGACAAAGTTGTTCAATGGAAACAATAGAAGCCTGAACTAGGAATGTCACAGAATGTAACAATCACATTCTGAACAAATAGTATTAAATTGATAATAATCACTCAGTTTAACTGTTGCTGAATATACAAAATAGAATGTTGCCATTTAAATCTAAAAACTTTCAGTATTTGCCATAAAATGGCAATTTATGAATATGGAAAGGGAACTTGTAATCATTAATCACAATAATTGAATGTGTTGTTTCTAGCCTATAATTTCACTCATTTTATAATAAGAAATGACAGATATGAAAAAGAGGGATGCACTGATAATTAAAATGCAATAACTGTCATCAATGTTCATATAAAACAAACTTGATGCTTTTAGTAAGTTAGCAACAAAGTGATTACTTAAATGCTGGCAAACAATGAAATAAAACTTCTGATATATCCAGTAAAATACATTGTATTATAAACATTAGGTATAAATATTATTACCATCTATTTATATTAAGTAATACGTTTTGAGAGACTTCATCAATAAGGATGAATATGTTAAATAACTGTGTGCTATAATCTTTTACTGATATTTTATATATTAAAATATCCTACTTTACTATGACTGAATTGCTTTTCGTCTATCTTTCTTGTAAATATTAATTGATTATACAATAAGTAGACATTTATATTATATTAGAGTTATGTCTAATCTACAATAGTACTATATCTGTTCAAAATAATATAAATATTGCTTATTCCTATTACAAATATTCTCCATATGATAATTCAATTTATAGAGCTCAGATGTTCTGGATTGTCAAGGTATAAGTGATAATCTGATGGACTTAGGTTTATCCATCAGATTAGGAATGGTTTTCATTCCATGGCTAGTGCGGATCTTAGTTTTGCTAGCATTTATTAATTTAAATTTGTTATGTCACAAAAATATTTTTAGTATGCCTGACCAAAACATTACTTTATTGGTAAACACTCAAAGTATAAAACTGATAATTTCCTTTAAAAGCTCAAACATATACTTTATAGTTATTAAAGGAAAATGTTTAATAATCACAATAAAACAAAAAATACATAGTCTAAATAACCCAAGATGGATTTAACTTTATTATCTTTAAATACCAATGACTTAAACAATCCTAGCAAGAGATCAAATCTACTGAAATATTTATAACTAAACAAAGCACAGATTGTCTTCCTTCAAGAAACTCATTTCAAAACAAATGACAATTACAAATGGAATCCTAAGGAATATATGATATTGGCGCAATCCACTTATAAGACAAAGACAAAAGGGGTAACAACTTTATGGAAAACAAATGTGATTAACCCAGAAATCATTTATAAGTATGAAGATAAAGACAGTCAATAATAATCAAATATAATAACAGAATATGGACCCTAGCCAATCTATACTGGTTCCCAGGAAATGGAACGGGAACTGTTAAAAAACACTTGAATTTCATTTCCAATAATTATAAAGACAACTTAATATTAGGAGGAGATTTTAACTGTATATTTGATATTTCTGAAACTACAAATAAAAGACAGCTGCATATATCTGCTGTATCAAAAGCTTTAAACAAGTGGGTAGAATAATTCCATCTTGCAGATACTTTCATATTAAAAGAAGATAAATCTTTGTTGTTTTCCCATCAAAATCACAGATTTGGTACCCAAACTAGAATAGATAAAATATTTGCTGTCCATGACTTACACTCTAAAATCATTAATTTCTCAATCACTCCCTGCCCATTTTTCAGACCACAATTCATTGATACTAAAACTTCAAAATGGGTACAATCCATTAATCTTTAACTCTAGAACTCCAGCATATATAACTAAAATTAAAATGTTCAAACCCTTTTTATTATCTGATTTACAGTTCTTCTTAGATAGTAATTACACCACAGAGATAAATATAATTATGATATGGGACTCATTAAAAGCTTACATGTATGGTAAAACCTTAACATTGTATAAAAAAGACCAGAGAATGGTATTCTGAATTATTGGATCTACAATCCAAACTTTTGTCAGTAAAAGCTGAAAAAAATCAAAATCATTTGGAGATGAAAAAGAAAGTAGAAGTATTAAACAATAAATACAATGGGCCGGATTCACGAAGGCTTGCACAGAGTCTAAGAGTAGTGTAAGACTCCATGCAGCCTTCGCGATCCAGGAACAGCCCAAAGTCCGTGTAAGAGCCAAGCTAAAACGTCTCTTACACGGAGTGGGCGTGGATAAGCTAATCACCTCACTTGCAGCCGAATAGCATGCAAATGAGGGTGATTAGCGATCCAGGAAGCCCAGAACAGCCCGTGTAAGAGCCGGTTTAGCTGCAGAAATGTACTCAGTTGACAACTGAGTACGTTTCTGCAAAAACTGCAATGGAGCCATGTCAGCTCCAAATAAAGGGTGCATATGTGTCAGGCAGCATGCCAATGGCCAAATATGTGGCCATTGGCAAAGTAACCTGATGCAAATATATTAAAAATATATATTTTTTTTCGGCGATTGCCGATGTTTAAACCAGCGCAGCCCGCACAACCGGCTGCGCTGTATAAAACATAAAAACGAAGGTTTTAAACCTACAAATGTAGGTTTTATGCAATACATGGAATGTCAATGCAGGGACCAGCAGACCAAAACCAACATGGCCACCGTGTAGTGGTTGCTAAGGGGGGAAGCTGAGTCTAAGAGATGTAACTAAGCATTAGTAGGCAATCTGATGCAAATGAGTGTAAGGATACTGAATTCCACTGTCACATAGCAAATGAGCACATTCTGAGTAGTGTAAAAGTTACATAAGGGGGAGGAACAGAGTAGGAGATAGGTGACATCACAGGGGGGAATGGTAGAAAGAAATGCAGTTCATTGGAGGTTAGAGTTACATGACAGATGTCAGACAGATATCATGGAAAGAGGTGTGCCACTAAGTAAGCATGAGAAAGTCAAGAAATGGAAGGTGTGCACTGTTGCCTACACCAAAGTTTCTTGCTGGATGTGTATGCACACGTGTGCGCGCCACGAAGCGTGAGTAAGACAGTGTGCGCGCGTGTAAGGCAGTGTGCACGCGTGTAAGGCAGACTGAGCATGTGGGAGCATGTTGGGAGATGTTTAACACCGTTTGCACGGGCGTGAACGTGTTTTAAACCGAATAAGCAGATTCTGAACTGTGTAAGTATGTGTGTGCGCGTGTAAGCCACTGTGAGCGTGTTTCTGCTGGTTTGCACACGGCTCCTCCCTGAGGAAACAGAAAGGAAAAAGGAAGCAACAGATTTAGTAGGAAGTTAGCAGGGAATACTGCTGGAGCTAGCAGGTGAAAACAATTAGATGCAGGCAATTACACAGGCAGAATAGTAGCCCAGCCCAGCACTTAAAACTCTGCAAACAGCAGTGCAGAATGTTTCTCTCAAGAGACACTGCAAGACAGGAGTTAAGTTATCAGAAGTGAAAACTGAAAAAGCTGAACTCAGAGCAGAAATGTTAGGGGCTGCCATAGCTGTCATAATGAGACATAGGCGACTTGCTGAGGGTGGTGACAATGCAGATGGTGCCAGACAACCCACAGTGAGGAGATGGAGAAGAGTGTACAGGCCCAAGGTCACCTACCATGGGTTACATGAGCTGGAGATAGTAGAGCGCTATAGAGTGGACAGAGACCTCCTGCAGCAAATAGTGGAGCTGTGCAGGCCACGCCTCACACACAGAACCAACAGAGGGGAACCCATCCCAGTGGAAACCAAGGTATGTGTTGGCCTAAGAATACTAGCAACAGGTACCTTCCAGAGACCAACTGGTGATATGATGGGGATATCACAGGCATCAGCCTCCAGGGTACTGCACCAGTTCCTGGATGCCATGTCAGCACATGTCGGTGATCATCTATATTTCCCCAATGCCCGTGAGGTATTGGCCAGCAATATGCGTCTCTTCCAGCAAATAGCAGAATACCCTGAGGTAGTGGGTGCAATAGACTGCACGCACATATGCATCAAAGCACCAGCCGGTGAGCGGGGTAGGGCATACATCAACTGCAAGGGCTTCCCCTCCATCAACTGCCAGGTCATGTGTGATGCCCAGGGCATAATAATGAATGTGTGTGCTGGCTGTCCTGGGAGCTACCACGATTCCCACATCTGGCATTTGACGCAGCTGTACCAGATATTTGCCAATGGGGACATCCCGCACGGACACCTAGTGGGGGATGCAGGTTATGCACTGGAGCCATGGCTGATGACACCCATCAGAAACGCACACACACCTGAACAGGAATGCCATAATGAGGCACACGCACAAACACGTAATGTAATAGAGCGTGTGTTTGGGCTGCTCAAGTCACTGTTCCGGTGTCTGGACACATCTGGTGGAGCCTTGCAGTACACACCAACTACATGTACCCAAATTGTCATGGTATGTGCTATGCTACATAATATGATCTTGTGAAAACAGCTGCAGCAGGACCAGCATAGGGCGGGGCCAAACAGCCCCCCACCATTGCCAAGGCCATCACAGGCAGAGCGTGACTTGGAGGAGGAACAACCTGAGCCTGCCCCAGTAGGCAGAAGGAGGCGTGCCCAGTATGCCCTGGCCTTGGCAAAGAGGCAACGCATAGCACATACACTGGCTCAGTAGGAACCCTGGGAATGATACCCCTCTCTGACTCACTCATATAGTAACAGGGATGCCTAACATGACACAACCTGCTCTCAAACATGTACAGGGAAGTGTAATATGCGCATCCGACAGAGACAGCCCTGCAGCACCACCTGAGGCATGAATGCTATGTGTTAAGTAATGTAACACCATGTACTATATGCACACCTGAGGACCCTGACTAACATCCTACCCTCAACAAGCATCATGCCACAACATGACAATGAGATGATCAAGTGCAACAATTGACTGAAGTATCGCAGTTAGTCAAAAGGGATCCAATGTGTGCCATTCTGGGATGACATGCTGAGCATGACATGATGCACCACCTGCTAGGACTGGCGTGCACCTATCAGTGCAGGCCGTATGGATACTGGCAAAGGCTGTTGTCACCCACAGTGTGCCCTGAATAGGTAAGGCTCAAAACACAAACCTATCTCCATAGGTATCAGAAGGGATAAGAATAAGATAAGGGATAAGTTGAAACAGCAAGATGCATGCAGTCTAAACTCACCCAGTATGGAGAATGTTGATATCTGCGCTGTAACAGAAAACTGAGCCAAGGCCCACAACAGCACCCTAACACTACCAGGTTACACCTCATACTGTGGTGTACAGCCTCAAAACTTGGAACAAGCTACAAAGGAGGGTGACTAGCAAGAATTGTCAAGGATAACCACACCCCATGTTGGTACCACAACAAAAGCAGCATGGACTAGCCATGCTCAAGTAACAGTGGCTAAAACTGCCCCCCAGTTTATAGCCTGCTACAGACTACTGTCCCAACACCAGGAACTGCACCCGGCCTATGCTGGAATACATGAATATATCAAGTCCTCCAAACCATATTATATTGGGTGACTGCAAATACCCAGACATAGACTGGGAGCATTATACTAGCTCCAACAGTGTAGGACAAAAGTTCATAGAATCCATAAACCAAAAGGCCCAGGAACAACGTACCACTCCCACAAGAGGGGTAAGCATACTGGATGTGATAATCAGCAACATGCGTACTGGATGGCAAGATCAGAAGTGTATTGCTCACTGATAAAACCAGACCATAGAGTAATCAGACTGGATATACAAATCCTGACCACAGTCCCTGGCCAGAAAACCACAGTGGAAAACATGTGTTAAGCAATATTTGCACTCCTCCAAACTGATGTGGAATCCATTAAACGTCCCGTGCAGGTGCAAAATATGGGCCACACCTCAGAACCTGTAATACAGCCATTCTATGAACACTGCCAGGAATGCTTGGATTATGCAGTCCTAAATTAAAACAAGACACAATGCCATACACACAGAAATCTGGCATGGTGGACACCAGCCATAACCAAACCATGCAAGAGAATGAGGAAGCTACTACATGATAGAGCAAACATAAACAATGAAGTAATCACTGATCAGTAGTATGGCAATAAAATCTGTCCACACATACAGTCCACTAAGGCCAGCCACAACAAGTGGAATCTGTGAATCCTGAGGCAATGTTACACCTGCCCCAAGTACACAGCCAACCCCCAACTCCACCCAAGAAATACAAATATATGTGAGAGATGCAACCATCTATCCAAACTGGAGGCTGAGCTCCCTCAACTCAGTACTCCCAAAACAAGTCAGGAGGAGAAGGTAACCACACACACCACAAACACAGTCCCACATAGACCTAGCACAACTGCAAACCAAACACATAAACACAGAAAAACATTCCCGGAGGCACAAACTACAAACACAGCACACCAACAGAGGCCTCTAAAGCAGACACCCAATCAAACAACCTCCAAACATAGCACATGCAACACATAGTACACAAAGCTGGTGTGCCAAACAGTCACAGGCCAGAAGGAGAAACAACATGCCTGATACAGTTGTAATAGGTGACACCATAGTCAGACACACTGCTGTCCCGCACACCAGACTGAACAAGGGAAAGGGTACAGTAAGCTGCCTGTAGGCTGCCACAATATGCCACATAACAGAAGTATGCAGGTCACTCCAAAGCAAGTAGAAATATGATGCAGTCATAGTCCATGCTAGTGTGAATAACCTGAGATGTACCGCCTTAGACTACATGAAAAGAGACATAGATGAGCTATCTGATTATGTAGTCCAGGCCGGTATGACACTCACTGTTTGCAGCATCCTACCCTTACCAAGAATAATGCCACAGTACAAACACAGAATGATCAGTCATAGCAAGTGGCACACTTACTGGTGTCATTCCAAGGGGATCCAATGTCTGTCTGCTTGGGATGTCATGCTTGACAAGCCACGCAGCTGTTCTTGCGATGGCCTGCACCTGTTACCCCTGGGCGTATGAATATTGGATAAGGCCTTTGCCACCTCCATAGAGCCTTTTGTAGGCAAGGCTGAAAAGACTGACCCACCACCCTAGAAAACATAAGTGGGAAGAAACATAAGGTAAATGCTGACCAATGCCAGATGTGTACACCCCAATATGCATGCTCCCAAGGCCATCCCCAGTATGGAGAACATCAATGTCTGTGCAGTGACAGAAACCTGCTGCAAGCCTCCTGACAGCACACCAGCACTACCAGGTTATACCACGTATCATGTGTCATGGCCCCAAAACCTGGAACAAAACATAAAAGGAGGGTGAGTATCCATAGTCAGCACAGACACCCATACGTCCAGGTAACTGACAATGCACAAGGCATTGGAGTCCACCCATGTGCAACTAACTGTAGGCAAGACTGCTGTACAGTCTGTAGCATGCTACAGACCGCACTCTCACACACAGTAACCCCACCCAGCCGTCCTGAAGACACTGGACAGTATGACTGTCCCACCAAATACCAAACAAGGTACCACAAATTACCACATAGGTGGTAAACCATTATGTATGGAAGGAGTAACCAGGGACCTAGGGACATAAGTGGACAGTAACCTGTTATGTGACACCCACATTGCCAATGTGGCTAGGAAGACTGTCTACATTTGACACTGTATCAGGAAAGGATTTACATCTACGTCAACAGAGGTCATTGTGCCCCTATACTGTTCTCTAATCACACCCATAATCTAGTACAATGCCTCATATGGGATGTACCTTACCTGACACCTGCAACAGGTAGAAAGACCTCAAAGGTACCTCACCAAGAGGATAAAGGGTCTCAAATATATGTCATATGCTGCCTGACTGTAGACACCCCAGCTGAATACAGTCACATACTGCCTACACAGAGGCATTGCATGCCTGTTGTAGGAGGCCATGCCCAACACAGGAGTAATGGACATGCTCCACCCCAGAAAACTCAAATCCATCAGAGCTGTGAGAGTGAGAGATGTCAACCTCAACAAATAATGAAATAGGATGTGCTGGTGGGACAGATACATAATCCAGAGGCTCCCCACACCCTGGACCAGAATCCCACTCCATGTTAGGCAGAGCCCCTCACTGACACTCTTCAACAGGAATCTTGCCAAGTAGATGGATGATTGTAGAGTTACACTGGTGGTCTTCACTGTGTCATGTCCAGACAGAGGCACAGCAAAGCAAATCATAAATGGCCATAATATTCACATAGCAAGGGGTGGCAAAAGCCACACACACTCTGGCTAGGCTAACAAATGCCCTAGGGTGGATAGCCTAGTATGAACCTATGAACCTATGAAGATACAAATTGTACAGGACACTAAGGATAATCACAAGGCTTTCACAACTGATGGTAGGAACCATGTTGGGAATTCACAGATATGCCCTGAATCACACAAATATCACAAACACACACACATATTGCCAACATACATAGTGACAGGTGCAGTGCAACCCCCCCCCCCAGAATGCAGAATATCTATCCCAGCAGACTGCTGGCCCCCTAATATTGCAGATGCTGAGGTAACAGCCAACATCTACAAAGCAAAACACACAGCAGCAATGGTATGAGATGGTGTCCTGGGCTTAGTGCAACATGGACTCCAAGATGAATGGAATGCCAAACCACACTACTGCTCAATGTCAGCCTTACCACAGAATATGTACCCAAAGAGCAGTGTACAACAACAGTGGTCCTTCTCAACAAAGGTGTTGCCTGAATGGATACTGAAAACTACTACCCTAGAATCCTGAGAAGCTCGGTTTGCACAGCTATGGAAAGGATCAGCATGTACCACAGACATAAAGATATTGGGGACCTACTGACACCGGACCCAACCCAGTGTGGCTTTCTCAAGTGCAGATCCTGCCCCTAAACATGTTTGACTCAATTGAAACAGTCATTAAGGTCATTGATGAGGGCAATGTGGTCCACACAGTGTAGCTGGACCTTGCAAAGGCTTCTATACAATACCCTACGTGTTCATTATAGATAAGCTCACCAGCTTAAATATAAACCCACATGTCAGTAGAGGGGTTGCAAACCAGACCAAGGGCAGAACAGACATGGTCAGACATGCTGCAGCCATATCAGACTACAAACCAGATATAACTGGCATCCCACAAGGCTTTGTCCTGGGATCTCCCTCGTCTGGTATATATGTCCCATAGGTACAGGCAAGCATGGAAGGACTGTGTCCGAACATGTTTGCAGAGGACTACAAACTGCTCACCACATATGATCCACCAGCTGACACAAGCATCCCACAAAAGGGCCACATAGAAACAGACAACTGGTGCCATAGCCATGTCAGCAAGCTAATTGCAGAAACGTGTATAGTCAACCCCGTGGATATACAGTAAGTGCCCACCAATTACCACATAGGTGTTAACCCATTATGTAGTTAACATGTAATGAGAGACCTGGGGACACAAGGTGATAGATATCCTGCATTGGACAAACATGTGCTGTAGTGTTTACAGAAACATACCATATACACACCTAATCATGAAGGTTGTCAGATCTAGATAAGGGGAGGTCATTGTGGCTCTGCAGTCATCCTTCATCAGCGGTACAATTGACTACAATAGCCCCTGTGGGATGTACCTCAGCAGACACCTCCATCAACCGTAAAGTCCCCAACAGTACCTCATCAGGAGTATCAAAGAGCTTGCACAGATGCCATGTGTTGCCTGTGTTGCTGGCATCAATAAACATGCTGCACCTTGTACAATCTGAATGAAAGTGAGCTATGCACATGAGAGACCTGAACCCCAGCACTGACTTACATAGGACAAGCTGTACTGCGTGATCCATAACACAGAAGCCACCCCCACCCATGAGTGAACCCCCAGTACAGGCTACCCATAGAGTCACTTATCAATCTTCCTCAATAGGAATCTTGATGAGTGGATGGGAGATGGTAGATTTATCCTGGGTATCACTGTCATGTCACAGGTAGACAGAGGCACAGTATACTAACCATGACATATGTCATGGCAAATTCCACTTACAATGTGTGTTGAAGGACAAACACACTCTCCAACTAGCATTAGACATGGACTAGGGCACATCGCTAGTGTTTGCAAATGTACACCTATGTTGTGGAATACACTACCAATGTTGGACAAGCCTGGTTTAAGTAGTTCATATCTGAACAGAATGCAACATGGTCAGATGTACACAACTGGCCCCTAACCAGGCTGTTGTGCCCACTATCGAAATGTAAAGCAGTGATAGCACTAAAGCCCAGGATACTGTCCACCACAGTCAAAGTACTACCAGTACACTATACAGTACTACAGTGTTAGGTCAGTGTGAAAGGATGTTGACAACTGTATGCAAAGTATCCCATGCAAACACTGCAGGCACAGTATAATCCTGTTGTGTTCAGACACAAAGCAGTTGTACAGTAACTACACAACATGACACACAACACACAACCATAAACGGGTGATATTTGTTGAAGTTCACACTCATCCACAAATGTGGTGGGCTGCAGAGTCCAACATATGGAATGCTCACACTGGGCATGCTCACACACTTTGATAAATGAGACATATGTCAGACAACATGCCATGGGAAGGCTGAACTGGGCATGCTCACACACTTAGGCCAAATCTCAGTTTAGCAGTTGGACACACATATCTGGTATTTTGATGTGTTATTCCAGGAACCAACCACATTACAGCAGTCTGCCCAGTGCACACAGTTAAATGACTACAGAGACATACGTGATATAGTGGATCCCTCCCATATGCAAACATCTTCCACAGATGCACAAGTTGTTCATACAAACAGGGAATGCTATGGCAATAAAGATGTGCAAACAGTCTATCAGCAACAAATAATGTGCATTTGACAATTAAACATATGGGTGTAGAGGTCAACACTAGGCTGTTTGTCCTAGGGAATGACAGCTTAGCCAGAGTGTGCTTGGTGTCTGCCTCCCCACAGGATGCACATTCCCCTTTCTAAACACTGATGATGTCAGCACCCTATAAGTACAGCAGGAGAAAAGAAACTTCCCAGTAATGCGAATAGCGCGCTCCGCTAATGTGTTTGTCTCAAGTGTCATAACATAGTCAGGTAGGGGTTTGAATTCTGCAAATGCTGAGTGTGTGCGTGTGAGTGGGGTTGGTGTGTAAGTCTGTGGGAGAGGAATGTCCCTTTTGGCAACTAGGTGAACAGACTACAGGATGCACATTCCCTTTCTAAACACTGATGATGTCAGCACCCTATAAGTACAGCAGGAGAAAAGAAACCTCCTAGTAATGCGAATAGCGTGCTCCACTAATGCATCCGTCTCAAGTGTCATAACATAGTTAAGTAGGGGTTTGAATCCTGCAAATGTGTGTGTTTGTCTGAGGGGGGTTAGTGTGTGTGAGGGAAAGGTCCCTTTTGGCAACTAGGTGAACAGACTACAGGATACACACTCCCTTTCTAAACACTGATGATGTCAGCACCCTATAAGTACAGCAGGAGAAAAGAAACCTCCCAGTAATGCGAATAGCGCGCTCCGCTAATGTGTCTGTCTCAAGTGTCATAACATGGTTAGGTAGGGGTTTGAATCCTGCGAATAGCAAGTGTGTGTGTTTGTCTGAGGGGGGTTAGTGTGTGTGAGGGAAAATGTCCCTTTTGGCAACTAGGTGAACAGACTACAGGATGCACATTCCCTTTCTAAACACTGATGATGTCAGCACCCTATAAGTACAGCAGGAGAAAAGAAACCTCTTAGTAATGCGAACAGCGCACTCCGCTAATGCGTCCGTCTCCAGTGTCATAACATAGTTAGGTAGGGGTTTGAATCCTGCAAATGACAAGTGTGTGTGTTGGTCTGAGGGGGGTTAGTGTGTGTGAGGGAAATGTCCCTTTTGGCAACTAGGTGAACAGACTACAGGATGCACATTCCCTTTCTAAACACTGATGATGTCAGCACCCTATAAGTACAGCAGGAGAAAAGAAACCTCCCAGTAATGCGAATAGTGCGCTCTGCTAATGTGTCCGTCTCAAGTGTCATGATATAGTGAGGTAGGGGTTTGAATCCTGCGAATGGCAAGTGTGTGTGTTTGGCTGAGGGGGGTTAGTGTGTGTGAGGGAAATGTCCCTTTTTGGCAACTAGGTGAACAGACTACAGGATGCACATTCCCTTTCTAAACACTGATGATGTCAGCACCCTATAAGTACAGCAGGAGAAACAAAACCTCCCAGTAATGCGAATAGCACGTTCTGCTAATGCGTCTGTCATAACATAGTTAGGTAGTGGTTTGAATCCTGCGAATGGCAAGTGTGTGTGTTTGTCTGGGGGAAATATCCCTTTTGGCAACTAGGTGAACAGACTACAGGATGCACATTCCCTTTCTAAACACTGATGATGTCAGCACCCTATAAGTACAGCAGGAGAAACGAAACCTCCCGGTAATGTGAATAGTGCGCTCTGCTAATGCGTCCGTCTCAAGTGTCATAACATAATTAGGTAGGGGTTTCAATCCTGCGAATGGCAAGTGTGTGTTTTTGGCTGAGGGGGGTTAGTGTGTGTGAGGACAATGTCCCCTTTGGCAACTAGGTGAACAGACTACAGGATGCACATTCCCCTTTCTAAACACTGTTCAGCTGAAGGCCATGGCTCTGGCACAAGTTGTCTGTTGCTATGATGCCCCTTTGGAAGATGCTTGTGTCAGCTGGAGAGTCGATTATGGTGGCCAGTTTGCAGTCATCTGCATATTTGGACAGCCACAGTCCGTCCGTGTTGGCCTGTACCTCCAATAAATATATGCCAAACAAGAGAGGTTCCAGGACTGAGCCTTGTGGGACACAACTCGTAACTGGTGTGGGGTCTGGCATGGCTCCAGCAATGCTAACCATGTGGGTTCTGTCCTTGAGCCACTGTACAATCCATCTAGTGACATAGGGGCTTATATTTAAGCTGGTGAGCTTCTCTAGAATGCCCAAGTGGGGTATTGTTGTGAAGGCTTTTGCAAGGTCCAGGTAGGCTGTGTGAACCACCTTCCCCTCGTCAATGGCCTTGGTGACTGCTTCAAAGAAATCAACCGGGTTATACCTGGTAGTGCTGGTGTGCTCTCAGTAGCCCTGAACCAGGCATCTGTTACTGAACAGATATCGATGTTTTCCATGCCAAGGAGTGTTTTGGGTGCATGCATCTGGAGGTTTAGACTTCTGGCGTTGGGTAGCATTGCTCTTAGTTTCTTATCCCTTGTGATACCTATGAAGGTGGGTTTGTCATTTGAGCCCTGCCTAACATAGGCACTATGGGGGTAGCAAGAGCCTTTGCCAATATCTGAAAGCCCAGGGGTGACAGGTGCAGGCCGTCCCTAGCAAAGCAGGTAGTTCAACAGAAGATGAATGTGTGAAGGTGTAGTGCCTGTGATTAGTTAGCAGTAGCATATATGACTGCTCACGTGGACACATGCCAGGTAAGTCATATGCACTGTGTCACAGGCAATGTACATGTGAACAGGACAAACAGTGACATCCTGTCAAGTGGGACATGGACATACATATAGTAGGCTATGCAGATGGCACTAGGAGTCCACAGAAGCTCTATAACTATGCATTGCAGGTGTGATCAGTATTCCAGGGTAATTGCAAGCAAACATGCATGCAAACAAAGCTACAGTAAACAGGGCTGCATGTAGTCCATTGTACAACAAACAAGCTGTACCAGTTCCAGTAGGTAACACTGCAGATATGCAGGCACTATGCACATGTACATGGAAATACACGGGTCAGATGGCTAGGGTCCAGTCTCAGTGCACACAAGTGTACAGACCATGTACTGTCAGGATGTACAATAACTGGATAGAAACCCATGTGCTCATACCTGCAGTAATACACATGTCAAATAACAGACACTGAGCCTTCACTCAGTGGTTCCATACTTAGTAGGATGTATGCTCCCTGGCCTGCCACCACAGTATCCCTGACATATATGGGGACTCTCCCTCCTGTGACAGTTAGTTATGTGTGTTGGGGCTGTCTAGCATGGTATGAGATGTGAGCATGCAGTGCTAGGGTGCTCCTGTGTGTCCTGTACCAGTCGTGTAGTACTGCACACATATCAACATCCTCAAACATCTGCATTGCAGAGTCTAGTGTGGGCAACATGCCAATTGCAATTTACATGTCCATCATTGTGTATTACTACATTCATTACCCTATCCCCTGTGCTACCTATGTATGTAGCCTTCTGTTGACATCATTACCACCAGTATGCCAACATGTGCAGATGATACACTATGGTACTTACCATGGGTGTAGACAACAGGACATGACAATCACACACTTACTGCATCAGGCATGCTGTGATATACCCACAATTAATTCAGCACAAAGTACTGTTAACAACATGATACTATTACTACACATCTATGTGGTCACCCTGTGCATCAGCAACATGTTAACCTGTACCTGCACAGTTGTTACAGATTGCAGGAGGTGGCACAGTTTCATCATATGCACAGGGTGTGAACTTGGTATGCCTGAGTCAGCCACCGATACCACCAATTGACATGTATGTGTATGTGTGTTGGTGAGGGACAGCAGTAGAAGGTGGGGCAATGTTGATGCAGTGTGTGCATGTATGCGGTAGCCCTAGGTGTTGTCAATTTGCATGTGTGTATGGATGCACACAGTTCCACCTCATGGCTGCCATATACTGGTGTTTGTGGACAGCCACAGACTGTACCTGCCAGGTCATACAGATCAGTGTCTCTGGCCACGGACACGGTACCTGTGCCTTGCAGGGGTGCTATGGACCATATCCAGTACCAACCCAGACTGGGTACTGTCATCAGAAGCAGGTGTTCGTTGACTGGACACAGATCCCTGTCGGGCCTGGCCAGAGCCACGTGCATGTGGTCTCCTGGGGCGGTCTGATGACAGCACAGACCCAGCATTGCTGGGGCTGCTGCTGGCACTATGGGGGCGGCCGCGGCCCTGTTGTCATCCGCGACGACTGCCAGCTGCTGCTGTTGCTGGCATACGGCCACATTGACGCCTCAACCGCCCACCATCGCCCTGGCTCATGGACATGTAGTTGTGGAATCAGTCTAATATGTCCCCACAACGTCTGTCTATGACATTGGTGAAATCACGGATGGCAGCCGCAATGTCACGCATACTGTCAGTCATGGCTGTGCGACATGCTGTCAGCTCCCTCAGACCCTGTCTGGTGTACCGTTCCATATGTGACTGTGCCTGCATGACAGTCCGAAACATAGCTGAGGTTGTAAGACCTCTGTGGGCACGTCTGACAGGGGCAGTACGCCCATGGATGCTCCCACGAGAACCCCTGGACATCTGTCTGTGTGGTACCATCTCTGGGCCATGCCCATGGCTGCTGTGTGGGGAGGCATGTGCCACAGATACCACATTACCCTGGTCAATGCCCACTGTATGCTGTCCATCACCTAGGGACATTGGTGACAAAGGGTGTATTGGCAGGATAACTGTGCGCATTGATGGGGTCGACAGCTGTGTACTGTCAATCGGCTGACCACTGGCGGACCCTGGCATACCTTCCTGTGCCATTACACAGATGTCATCATTATCAGTACCCACGGCACCTGACTCAGGTTCCCTGCTACATGACACCAGAGCAGCAACAGAACCTGTGGGAGGGAAACAGGAAACACAGTTTACAATGTCTACACATTACCAGCGATGCACACATGCACAGATGCACACATGCACAGGTGCACACATGCACAGGTGCACACATGCACACATGCACACATGCACACGTGCACACATGCACAGGTGCACACATGCACACATGCACAGGTGCACACATGCACACATGCACAGGTGCACACATGCACACATGCACTCATGCACAGGTGCACACATGCACAAGTGCACACATGCACACATGCACACATGCACACAGTTTCACACAATTGTACAGTACTCAGTATGTGTGATATCAACACACAGACACAGACACACCTACATGCATACAAAGAGCACTACTAAGTGAGCCAAATAGTACTATTACTATCAACACTATTACAGGAATTGTTAATACACACTCACCAGCATGGATAGGCTGCATTGCTGTTATACCAGAGGGTCCTGCAGACGTGAAAAACTAATGTCAGTGGGCACAACTGTGCCATTGTTACTGAGTATGATACAGGTCAGTAGTACAACAGTCGCCTTTCACAGGTCAGCAGCTAATATTGAGGATATCACACTTGCACATTAAATACTATGGTGACAGCTACAAACCAAGGACACACCTCACACATGCATTAACTACCAGTGTACACAACAGTCAACTATACATATGGCATATTACCTGCACGTTCACTGTCTTGCTGCTGTGTGGCTCCAGCCTCCATCATAATGCATGTCTGCTGCTGTTGTTGTTGCTGCGGACTGGAGCCACTACACTCATGAGTAGTCCCTCCAGTCTGGTGAGTGGGGGATGTGTAGCCACCCCACCACCTGTGGTGACCTGTTGCCTGTGGATATCCGACGCACGCTGACGGACATGTCTGATTAAATCACTGCAGTGATGTCGTACCTGCTCATATGTCCTATTATGCGTGCCTATGTCATTTACCCGACGGACAAGGTCTTGCCACAGTGCAGCCCTCTCCTGCTGATTCTGGCTGGTGCGGGAAAAGAGTATTGCATAATCCTGCACCAGGCTCTGGTGTATCTCCTCATCCTCAGCTGTGGAGTAGGTGGGATTCCACGGGTGGGCCATGTACCTGAGAAAGAAAATAACCTGGTATCTGCAATATATGTCAGCAGAATTTGGCACACATGCTACTCGACTGTTATGATACAACATATCTCACATATGTAGCATCTGTCTGTCTATTGGTGGATACACATGTAGATGGTCAGGTATCAGTGCTCAGCCAGCAACTGTGCAACAGTACCTGGCAGACTCCATACGACATACTACCAAACCCCAGCAGTCAGAACACTGATTCAGGTCAAGAGCACCTCCTTACTCTGGGGGTTTGTATCTAGGTACTGTATGGCCTACATCGTCAACTACTGTGAGCTGACCACACACTGATTTCCCTGGATATATATATCCCACCTCCACCGCCAGCACAAACGACTATAGTGCATAACATTACAGATACAAACTTTACACTTTGTAACAGTGATATGGTATCCTTTCAGCCCACTGGGCCAGTGGCAGATACAACCCACAATGCTGACCCCTACACAATTGCTTTCTACAGACATCTCCGAGAATGCATGGATCATGCAATCCCATATATGACCAAGACACTCTCCACAAAGGGACAGCATCCTGTCTGGTGGACCCCAGCCATAGACAGATTGTATTACAGAAGATGGAAGCTACTGCAAGACAGAGCATAATTCCATAATGGGAGGGCATGTCTGAGCAGCACTAGTAAGGATCTATTTTCCATCATACAAAATACATGGGCAACTTTGAGAGGGAAATCAAGAGTGACACTACAGATAACCAGAAGGCCTTCTTCAGTTATGTTAGCAACCTGGTCAGGAGCCATCCTCTATGCCCATAGGTAGTACTCAACAACAAATATTTCACTGACACCACAGATATCGACAACATTGTGGCAGACAGGTTCAGTGCAGGTGTCACCCCGCCCTCTCCCCTGAAATAAGGCATAGTTATCCCAGCTGACTGTAACCTCCCTGTCATCACAGATGTCCAGGTGAGAGACACCCGCAGGACAGCAGAATACACAACATGGATGGGACCTGATGGTATCCCCAGTTGCATGCTACATAAACTCTGACAGGAGCTAAACACACATATAGAAGTGCTATGTAACACTAGCCTGACTACAGGATATGTACCTGTACACTGGCGCACAGCAGCAGTGGTTCCACTCCACGAAGGAGGCACCACAACATACCAATACAATACAACACAATACATTACATTACAATACAATACTATGCAATATGCTATTGCCCCTGGGACTACAGCAGCGTACTGTTCTGCTACCCTGACCATTGTGACACATGTGGTGTGATGGTACCTGCTGCTGTCACACAGTTACACAGGGTGACTCATATGGCATATTACCTATCTGACTAACATTCAGCAGGGGTATGTGTGACATGTACTCATGGGGAGTCTTGCTTCTTAACACTGTGTGGTTTATTGCAGGGTATGTCTTATCTGTGGGTTGGAACTCTTACCACCACATGTGCACTCTATTGCAGTGGCACGGATGACACACAGCAGACATTTAGGTTGTGGATGGTGTGAGGTGTTACTATGGTTGTTGGACATCTGTCATGGGTGTGACTTACATATGTAAATCCGGGAGTGGTAACCTACATGTGGGTAGCATATGTGTACTCTGTGGTGTTGTCAGTCACTGTGCATTGGTAATGTGCTTGAGTGCATTGTCACAGTGTTGTACATGTCACTGTGTCCTTCTCCATATCTGTAGCTGTCATGTGAGGTCCATACCATGGCATCCATTATGTGGTGTGGAGGGGTACACCGACCTACATGTCCATAGCTGACTCACCATGTCCGCTGATACATACCATGTGCAGGTATTCCAGGGATAGTGTGCCACTGGGAATATCATTGGGGTCACTATTGTACACATTTATGACCCTGTTCACCCCTGACACATGCAGTGGTGGGCAGCCAATCACATTTCTGGTGGTTACTGGTGTAGGTGATCTGGAATGTGGTATGGTACTCCGGTTTTGACACTGGTGTTTACTCCATGCCTTTGTTACCAGGCACCTGTTGCAATACATCTGTACACATGTGCCTCACTCAGAAGTTGTATACATCTCTCTCTCTCTCTCTCTATATATATATATATATATATATATATATATATATATATATATATATGTATATAGATATATCTATATGTGTGTATATATATATATATATATATATATATATATATATATATATATATATATATGTCCGTATACATATACACATATATATATATTGATGTACATATATTGCTATAGATGGGGAGGGGGGCACAGAGGGGTGTGAGTGACAGAGGGGTGGGACAGGCTGTGTTGCAGGTCGTCATATACAGTCATACCTGTAGGTAGTCAGATCAGTCTGTCTATGTATATGTATCTACATATATCTATATCTGTATGTGTGCATTACATAGATATGTTTGTACAATATTCTATCTACATCTGTCTATGTATTCCTACATCTCTCTCTCTATGCATGTATACATATATGCATATCATATATATATATATATATATATATATATATATATATATATATATATATATATATATATATATATCTATATACACATACATATGTTGACATACATACGTATCCATATGTTAGACAGGTATATCAACACATTTGTCTACCATTCTGTATACACACACTAACATACTGCTAAACATACATAACTGTGGAACCTATTTTGTACATGGCACTACAACCTACAATCAAACAACATTGATATGTGCACATAGATGCTCTCACATACAAATGTATGTACAGCCTTCACTGATAGTTGCTGTATGTCCCCTGCCCTTTACACATCTTCATATACATATGGATACAGACCAATGACACATATGGAGGGTTCACAGTATGTAGACCTTTATAGTATTACTTTACATTACCTGTGTTTGTCACAGCTGCTTGTGTTGCTGTCTAGTTCTCTGTCCTGCTGCTCCACTTCCCAGTTGTCAGCTTCCAGGTAGCTGTTGCTGAACAATTTCTTTCTGTCTGCTTAATTGCAGTTTTCTCTGTCTCTGTCTCTGTCTCTCTCTCTGTCTCTGTCTCTCTCTCTATCTCTCTGTCTGTCTCTCACGTCCTTCTCAGGGTGCAATGAAAGTATTGCATGTGTGGACATGGAGTACAGCATACTTTTGTAGGTATCTGCATATGCCCATGTGATGGCCTCTGCACCAATTGTTAGCCAGCATTTGCTAATTGCATGCAGCCAGTTGTGTACTGATTGCAGTTCTCACTGTGATTTCAGAACACTGCTATAAAAAGGTATGTGAGATAGGCGTAGCCCTTTCAGATTTTAAGGGCAGGGACCATGCTGTTATGCTGTGGACAATGTTCTGTGAGTGTAAAGGTTGGTATCTCTCTCATATTTCCAGGTGTGTTGTGGATTAACATTCCTCCATTCCTTTCTCCAGTTTCCTGTACTAACTGTGTATGTACACTGACACCTACAACTACTACTACTGTTAATGTGTGTGTGTGTGTGTGTGTGTGCTTTCCTTTCACTTTTACTTGCACTTTGTTGCTAAGGCTTCAATAGTTGCCCTTTACAGTCACTACTTGTATGCCTGCTAGGTGTCTTGACTGTAGTGTGCTGCTGTAGCTTTCCTATTTTCCATGTACATTCACACCTTGGAATGCTTGCTATATCTGCTAGGGTGTTACAGCATGCAGTGTTGTCTGGCCATGGTGTGGGCCTTGACATCTATTAGGGTATTTGAGTATGCTGCTGAGCAGGCCCCAGAGACTTTCAGGTTCATCTGTTATGTGCCTCATGGAATGGTACATATCAGTGGGGTACACCCATTAAAATGTCTGGTATGCTGCAGTTGTGACTGTGGGTTAGCATGAGCATATGTATTACTACACTTTTTCTGCCATGCAAGTGGTGAATACTTTCAGGACTCCATAGTTACCATTGCATGTGTTACACCTTTCTGCCTACTGTTTGTACATTTCACATGGGGTCTGTAGGGCAACCCTGTAAGTCATTCACTGTTGCTATGTCTAGGCTCTTAACTATTCAAATATGGTGGTGTCGGACCCGTCATGTGTACAGATATTTGCAGGTTGTCCACATTTCTGCCTCATATTTTGGTCAATATCTCATGCACACCTTTTTCTGGCAAGTCACTCTGGGCTCAAGTCAGAATATGGTGACAAACATTCAAGTTCCAGACTGCATACCCTTCCAAACATCCCACAAAGTGCAGACCCTGTTACTTTCTGAACTGTCTGCGTTTGTTGTAACATTATTTGTAATGTGTCCCTGGTTTTGGGCCTTTGCTCTACATATTTTATTACTTGGTCCAGATGTGTTCCTGTAAGAGGTTGTGGGGTATGGGCAGTGCTTATCCTGCTGTGAGTATGTGTGTGTCTTGCAAGGTGCTATAGTGACATTATTACCTACTAGCTTCCAACTAGCATGGCTGTTTCTGTTCACAAACTACTATTATGGAAATCCACTAGTTTTGATAGTAATTCTAAATGTCATGCTTTGTGTACTACACATCTATATTCCCTTTACATTCATTCCTACTATTACATGATATATTTACTTTAGCACAATGTTCTTGTATAAGAATCATGGCTTAGTGGTAAGTCATGCAGACTACAGTTGCCAAGGTCCTGGGTTCAGGACTCACAGTGGGATTTTATTTTGCTTTTGAACTGAGTACAGGACCTGTCAATCAAAGTGACTAAGGCACTTTTAAGCAGTTGTAACAGGGCTAGCGCTGGTTTGCGGAATCACGGAATTGATAGGTTCCATGTCCAGTAGACATGTGTGCGGAATGGGCAGCTATGTATGGGGCGTAATTTTTTTGTGGGTACAGAGTGCCCTTTTTTTTTTTTTATTTTTTCAGGTGAGAGTGGTATGTCAGGTGAAGGTAGTCGGTACAGCTGGGGAGGTAGGTTGGGTAGGTAAACAGACAAGACAAACAAGACGCATACAGGGGCAGTGTATGACACGTGTGGGGGGGTTACACAATTGACGGGGACGGAGGTTTTGATATCCAGAGCCCATGAGCCCACAGATGGCAACAGTGGAACTGATATCCCCACCCATAGGCAGTTGCCACTGTTCCTTCACTGCCCAGGACGGGGCTGTGCTGGGGGCTGTGTAGGCGGGGCAACAGGCATGCCTGTTAGTTGCGCCACCCATGCCTCGAGCTGGCATAGGGGCTCGAGAACAGAGTCCCGAATCTCCCTACACACCACAGTCCGGACGCTACGGAGGGTGAGTGGTGGATCTCCTCTGGCCACACTTGCAGAGGGGGGGTGAGCCCCATCCCCTGCAGCGCTTCCTCCTGCAGGTGGCTCAGGGCCATCGGAGGAGGGTCTGGACTCGGCACTAGTGCCAGGTGCACTTGCCAGCTGAGGTGGGAGAGGTGGGTCCACTGGTACCCGCCTTCCCTGTCGTACTATGTTTTGCATTATGTCATGACAGTTTGGGTTAGTGACATATAATACCATTCACAATTAGTTGTAACAGCATGTATTAGTATTCCCATTAACCAAACACCCAGATATTCACACCATTGAACAGCGTGCATAACACATGCATAATTTGAACAGAAATACACAGTCCAACAACATGCAGGGTTAATTGATGGCAACAGGCCATCAGGTGTGGATGTATGAACAGGGCAAATGCATCAACAGACATGCAAATATATATGACCCAACAGGACAAATGTCCAGAGGTGTTAATTGTGATTGCACATACCGTTTTCACGTGGAATGGGTTATATGTGGTTATAGAGTGGGGTGAAGAAAGTAATATTAACACCTTTGAATAACAATACATATGCTGTACATTTCTAATAGCTACAGTTATATACACACTACTGTTCTAACTACAGTTTCCTATATGATAACTATTTCAACTTGGTGATAGGACTGTTAATGCAACATCAATATACATTTTATGGTTCTTCATACACATTCATATCTAGCTTTGTTCAGCTACATCAGGGCTACATTTGCTTTATATAGCTGTAGACAAGTGTGGATGTTTGGTATATCAGACAAACATCCTATCTGCATATTGCAGACTGAGAGCAACATATCCTGATTTTGGGATACACATTCCAGATGCAGCAACACTTTGAACAGATTTTGCTGTTAGGTTTTGAATCTCACATGCATTTCATTCTGTCTTGACTGCAGTATACTTTATTCAGGGGTTATTACTACTGTATTGCTGGATTCATGGCACTTTCTCACACTCTCTCACTTGCTTTCATTTTACTATTCAGGATGGTACTTCTAGGCTTTATTGACATGTTTTAACAGTAGGTATTACAATCCTTTCCAGCAGTCTCACTTCTGTCATGTTTCAATATTTCCACAGGGATATATTTCACACATGTGATTTCATCATCTACTGCAGCTATACTTTTCAGCCTGCTGCAGGTTGTGTACTATTTTCTTACAGGCAGGGCATTTTTATTTCAGAATATATGTCGGACAGTTTCATGTTTAGGTTAAACTTACAGGCTGAAAACTCTTGTAATCAAGTAATACTTGCATACACTTTCACACTGTTACTTGCAGATTTTATTCCTTACTGACTACACTGCACTCTTTTGCTGACTGTCATACTTTTATATTTCTTTACAGTTACTGGTAGTGGATTACTGACCTGCCTGGTGGCACAACCGCACCAGCCTATCGCCAAAGGCTCTGCGGTTTGCAGAACGGACACCTGCAGCTGTAATATAAATGAAGTAATATTGGAATACACATCTCCATAATATCAGCTAGTTTAATTTTTTACATACATAATTAAATGTTACTTACTCAGTAGTGGGGCGTTGGGTGTTTGCCGGGCCTCCTGGATCCAAAGGTTCAGTTGGTCCTGCTTGCATCTCTTCAGGTCCGCATGGTGGTGACGGACCTGCTCACCAGTCCTTGGAATCCCTGTGGCACTGGTGAGATCATGAGCCAACTGGTCCCACGCCTCAGCCCTGTATGCTCCCCAGAGGGCCTGGCCCTGCATGAGTTGGGCCTCATGATTGTGGACTAGGAGCCAGGCCATGTACCTGGACTCCTCAACACCCCACCTCTGTGCTCGAAACCGACTACCCTCTCCTACTCCTGACATTCTGCCTGCAGGTCTGTTCTACAATCGTTTATGCTGTGTATTCCCGCCTATGGGGCTTATATAGTCCATTTTTCCCGCACATATCTGTGATTGGCCATTTTGGAATTGTATCAACTTCAGTAAACCTGCATTGTCATGTTCTAGTATGTATTCATTCCTATATATTAGCCATTATTGCATTTACAGGTACTGCTGTCGTGGCTTAGTGGTTCTGTACCTTGACTATGGTGTATAGTATCCTGGGTTCGAACTTGGCCACTGCTTTTTATTTTTCATGACTGTCTAGACATGCTGAGGGGTGTGTCTGTGTAAAGGCAGTTTTGATACGGCTTGCTCAACGTTGCCCGTCGGTTAGCTTGTTTGCGCGGTGCGCAGCTCCGCGCAAACGGGGTACGCTGCTTTAAGCCTCATTTGGCTATTGGCACGCATATTATGCTCAGCTCAGTTAGGGGCACATAGATTTAGCGTGTTAAACCACTGCTCAGCTATGGGCACTCATTTTGCACCAGTTAAACTACTGCTCATCTACGGGCAGATGCACTCACCCTGTTAAACTGTAGCTCATCTATGGGCACATCTGGCATTTTTTATTCTTTTGTTACCTCACATTTCTTCAATATAAATGGGCAATTTCATTACATTTTACATATATTGGGGTTTTATGTGTACATATTTGTCAGGGACTTGTTTCCTGCTTATTTTGAAAAAAAAAAAATTGGTGTTGTGGGGGCTCGAACCATGAATGCCTGCTCTTCAGCCAACAGCTCTACCGCTACGCTATTGCTTCCTGGCTTATTTTGCATATTTAGTTCTTATATGCTTTCCCACTGACTGCTAACTGTAGCTGCGCTACAGGCACGCCAGCGCAAACGAGCGCACTCACGGTTAAACATCTTTACAATTTAAAAAAAATATATAACATGTTCATTTATATATCTTTTATGTTTATAGTATGTGGGGGCATGTGTTGTGTTGTGTTTATTCACATTTCCGTGGACTCTGTTGTGGGTGTTTACTTTGGGCACTTTGACACTTCTGGGGGCGTGTCCGCTTGCAGGGCTCGGCCTACGGACACGCCCCCTACTGTCTTGCACGGACCGTGTTAGACTTAGGTGTGATTCAGCATGCTCTCATGAATATGCAAAGCATGCTGACATCACTCCGTTTAACTGCAGCCTCCGTGTAAGAGTTATAACTCTTACACGGAGGCTTCGTGAATCCTGGGGAATGACATTCTAAAACATAAAGCTAGTTTAGCATTAGAAAAATTAAAAATTAATGCCTTGGCCACTTCTCCCAAATATCTACATAATGTATCTACAAGAATCAAAATACAATCAAAAGCTAATAACATTAAAAGCATCTTCCATGAAAAGAAAGGGAAAATGTCTTGGATATAGGTGACATTCTTGATGCCTATAGAAATCACTATATGGAACATTTCCAAAAAAATATATACATATTGATAATTAAAACTAGATGAAAAATGTTCTAATATAGAAAATACCAGAAAAATTAAAACTAGATCTGCAAGCACCCATATCCTACAAAGAAATTGCAGATACAATAAAAGAGGGTAAAACTAATACAGCTCCAAGTATAGATGGCATAATCATGGAAATATATAAACCTTTTCTTTCAAAGATATTGTCCCTGCTCCATAAAACTCTATTAGAAATTCCGTCACATGCTTTAATACCACCATCTTGGAGATATTCCTTAATCACACCAATCCTAAATGAAAACAAGTCCCCAAACCTCTGTACCTCATATAAATCTATATCATTATTAAGTAATGACTATAAAATATTTATGACAATATTAACTAACAGAATGAAAATACCAGTATCCTAAACAATAAATAATTATCAAACTGGATTTATATATCATAGACACACACATGACAATATCAAAAGGATAATTTCTCTTGTAGATTATGTTAATAAAGAAAAACTTATAATTGGCTTAGATATAGAGAAAGCCTTTGGTTCCCTAAATTGGGACTTTTTAATCAAAATCCTAATGCTATTTGAATTTCCTGCATCCTTCGTTCATCTCCTAAAGAATACATATACAAATAATTTAGCGCATCTCAAGTTTGGTCCTTTTACCTCTGAATCTATACATATAACAAAAGGCACTAAACAAGGATGTCCCATGTCACCGATTCTATTTGCTCTGGCTATTGAAATATTGGCAGATTCAATTCGTAACAATATAAAAATCAAAGGAATAGATGTTTATAAACAATACAATTCTAAAGTAATGCTATTTGCTGATGACATATAGGTTCATAGGTTGGTACTAGGCTATCGGCCCTGGGGCCTATACAAGCCTAGCCATAACAATTCCCTGGCTATTTCTTCCCACACTATTTACTTTCCTGGAACCCTGTCTAGCAGGGCGACTGACGTGATCCCTCTAATCCCTCTAACACACCCCTCTAATCAGGCACCATTATAAGGAATCTAGATGTTCTTGTTGATAATTCCTTATCTGTTAACAATAATGTCTCCGCAATAGTTCAGAAAGACTTCTGTCCAGCTCATCTAATTTCCAAAGGCATCTCTTCTAGATCCTTAATTCCCCTTTAGTTACATCTCATCAGACCCATTATTGAATATAATGCATCTATTGGCATATATTTGTCTAAATATATCACTCAGTTTGAGAAACCTCAAAGTTTCCTAATTAAAAAAGTTTACCCCCTTCAAAAATCTTAGTTAACAGGACTGGCAGAAAGCCCTCTCTCTGTACTCTGTTGCATATAGACTCCTCAATGGAGAAATGTGTCGAGTCTTTCATGCCATGAAAGATCAACCCCTTTTTGACCTTCTATTCCTTCATAGGACAAATCATTCCTCAAACATCTTGTTAAAGGAACTAAAGCTTCACCAACAGAATCATAAGACACATTGACCTGCTAGGTTCATATCCCAATGTATTACCCACATCTGTAATAAACTTCCACTACATGTTAAGCAGAATTGCACCCGTGCACATGCAAAGTAAACCTAGATAACTGGACAGGCAGCCTCAAATTCTCTAGCCTGTCTTGTATTGCCCCCCTTGAGGCTACAGGGAACTTTTGAATATGAGGTATTGGCTCAGCAGACTGATTGCCTAGTACTTACCTATGAACCTGTGAACTTACTGTACATGGTTTGTAAAAATGCCATGGAAAGAGATTACTTGATTGGCTAAAGAGAGTCTTCATAGTAATAGCAAATGGAGATACTATTCTCAGTTCATATACAGTTATTAGACATGCAGTACAGGAAACCACTAAGGAGCCTAGCCCAGTTTCCCAACTGCCCCAGAGCAGTGTATGGTTAAGTACTCAGAGTTGCACAGAAGACAAATGGAGGCCATGGGAATCAAGCCCCGGACTACAGCAGGCAGCTTTTTAACAGCCCATTTCCTTAATAATCTACACTGACTGATAATCCATTAAATATGCAAGTGTATTGATTTAATGCCACATCTCAGCTGTATTAAAAGCAAAAACAAACATCCCTTCTTTGCAAGGAAGTATATTCATGCACTTGCTCACCATGTTCAATAGGTGTCTTCACTTATTAGCATGTGTAATGACATTCATCAATGGAAAAAGATGGCCATTGTGGACTAGCGATATTAGGAAAGGTAAAAAAATGTTTTTTATTTCTGATATATAATACTAAGAATCAATGTCCACAATGTGTGAAGCAGGCTTTACCCTATAACATGAAAATTTATGCCACTAGGATTTACCTTCCTTGCATGCACTGGTTATGGAAAATTCTGCTTCACCCAGTTAAAGCAGTGACTGTTGATTATACTACATACCACATGTAAAAATAGCCATAAAAATGAAGCAATTTGATTGACTAAGCCATTTCTTTCTAAATGTGGCAAATTGTAACTGCTACCACAAAAATTGTCTGCTCAGTCTAGAAAGAAAATGCATTTGAATTCATAATCATCACAACAAGTGTATCAAGTTCATTAACAGCAAATTAAAAAAAAAAAGTACCCCTGACTGTACATGACTTGCCTTCACAGTACGCTGTACAAACATCGGGAATTAAATATTAACACATTTAAAACTTGAAATGGAACCCTAAATACAGTAAATGATCACTGGCAGACATTCCCACTCCAGCAAGGTTTCACAACTAAAACATGGCCTTTGCGAGTTAAAACGTTCTGCCATTGCTAAATCCTGCATCACTCATGACTGAGTAGTAATTATTAATATGATGCAACCCACCAGCTCCATAAAACATCTCTTAATCCAGGCTTCTGTTATGGACATCTCCTGTTATGGGCATTTCCTAATTTATTTATTAATCAAAGAAAGTTAAACTGACTCACAGGATCTTATTTCTGTCACACCCTTTGAAACGGATACATTATGAAGCTGTACAATCTAAGGTAAATTATCAGTAAGTTTCCAAGATAAATGCTAAAAATAATAAGATATAAATAGTATGATCGCCAAAATGCAATATGAAATGAAAAAGATAGCAAGCAAACATATATTTATCAATTACTTATTTATGTATGTAATTTTTTTGCATCATTGGAGCTAAAGAGACAAAATGGGTGAAAGATGGAGAACTCTCACAGGATGACACCAGAAGTAATGAGCTGGTTGTCAGTATCACACAACACTCAACTAAACCTATCACGTGCAGAACAGTCCAGATACATAGACCTACATATACTGAGGATCTTAATAGTAACCTACCAACCAGAAAGACCTCTTAAATGTAATCAAAGAAACAAGTATCTTCAGCATCTTTACTGACACAGAACAGAAGCCGCACCCATCTTGAAACCTATATCAGAGTCACAGTGTCTTGTTTCAAATGCCCATAAAGTGAATATCCACACAATCCAACATCCTAGTCATAAGTGACTCCATTGTGAGACACACTGATGCACCACTCACCAGACCATACAAGGAGATGGTCATGGACAGTTGCCAGGATTTGCCACATCATGCAGACACTGAAATTGTTATACCACAAATACACATATGAAACAATCATTGGGCATGCAGGTATAAATGACTTGAGATGTATACCCTTGGGTTATATGAAGAGAGACTTGATGGAGTTCTCAGAATCCGTATCCAAAATCAGTATGAAGCTAACCTTGAGCAGCATTTTGCCATCACCAAGAATACTGCTGCAATACATACAAAAGATTATTGTCTTCAAAAATATGCTTAGCTTCTGGTGTCATTCAAAGGGAGTCCAATATATATAAGCCTGGGAGGTGATATTAGAAAGTTGTAACTACTTTGCCAGGGATAGCCTTCATCTATTCTGTACCCACAAACTATATTGGCTAAAATTTTGTACACCCCACGGTACCTTTTTAAGCAACATCAGTCCTCAAATTCTTTTAACATAACAGAACAATCCAGATAACATAAAGGTATTGCTGCTTAACACTATGAGCCTTAACAAAAATATTTACTTTCCACAAACACTCCTTCCACTGGAAATCATGATATATGCATTGTTACATAGACTTGGTTCAACACTATTGAGAATCCCCCATTCAGTGCAGGGTTTCAATGCTTACTGCATTTTCAGGTCCATTACTAACATTATCTAATACAAAAGAGACATTAGAAGAATTAGATATATTAATTGACAAATTTCACATGACTTCAGGACTCCATTTCAATAAATCAAAATCAACATTTTTATTTTTTAATAAAAAAGAACTGCAGACTAAGGGGGATCACATCATAGGGAAATACAAATCTACCTTACCATATCTAGGAATTGAGTTATGCAAGGATAATAATGAATTAGTCTTAAAAAACTACAATAATATCATTAATGCAATTAAAATCTCTGTGGAAAAATTAAACAAAATAATATTAACATTTGAAGATAGATTACAGTTAATAAAAAACGGTTTTACATCCCAAGATCCTATATATAGCCTTGGCAATACAACTGTTACCAGAAAGGAATATACTTAAAGAAATAAATTCATGTCTAATAAAATTTTTATGGTTTCCCAAATGAAACAGAATAGCTTTAATACATCATATCAGACCACGGAAACAGGGAGGATTAAACATTCCTGATATAGAAACATATATAAAAGCATCAATATCTAAAACAATCTCAGACTGGATAAGTCCAAATTACTCTGCAAATTGGAAAGAATTACTAATTGTAATATCAATAAATTAATTTGATTCACAAAACATTTCAGATAACAGATAAAAACAATTTACCATGGCACATATTATGTATCAGTATGCAATATAACATAACTAAACCCACTAAAACTCATATGATTATTACATGACTCATTTAGGACAATTATTAATGCAAATTTAGATTTAAAAATCTGGTTTGATCTTTTAACACCATTTATAGTCACAAAGAACTTTCCACATAATATATATATATATATATATATATATATATATATATATATATATATATAAAATTAATTCCTGAGAACAGAAAGGATTTGTTTGTTGGCTCCAATGTATCAAAGAACTAAAAGTTTTAGATATGCAAGTAATACAAACAACATACAAAATTCCACAACAGGACTGGCTAACTTTACAGAGTTTGCAAGATTTAAGTAGAATAATTAACAATTGTTCATTTAAAGAAATACCTAAATTTACAAAATGCATATATGAAATCATATATAATGACTTTGACATGGGAAACTGTATTTCAAAATTTTACAAAATATTGATAAACTATAAAACAACACCCACAACCTCATATTGGAAATATATAACAAAAGGACACTCAATACAGTTAACTGAAGATATTAAAACAAATAATTTATTATTGATAAAATATACATCCTTTACACAATACTGGAAAGTTTTTAATTGGAAATGCTTGCACAAAGCATTCTTAACCCCAGACAGAATCAGCAAAATGAGTTCTTCCATAAAAGGAATATGTTAGATATGTGAGCAAGTACACAATGCAGATTGGAACCACATTTTCTTTGATTGTGTTAAAATTAAGCCATTTTGGAATGGTATTAATAACTTTCTACAAGCTTTATTTAATGAATCATTTTATTTAACTAAAGCTCTTGTATTATTAAATGTGAACAAAGGTCCTCATTTGAAAAGGTTAAACATGCATCTAGTATGGACTATACTTGGAATTTCAAGGAAGTGTATAACAAGAAGATGGAATACAAACGCCATACCAACTTTGGAAGACTTCTACAGCCTACTGAAGACCACATCATTATTGGAAATTAAAATTAAAGAACTAAGAATCTATCCAAAGCCATTTATCAATAACTCATGAGGAAATGTTTTATCATTGATTGACACAATACAATAATTGATCAGACACTCTGGTAATGGATTGGACATACTTATAAAGTAACTGTATACATTAAGATCTGTTATAGTGTCAGGCATTAATGTAAATAGTGTGCATAGTTATTTAAGATGTTATGTATAAATACTATGGAATTCATTCAAATGTATTTGAAAAATAAAAAATAAAATGAGAAAAAAAAGTTTAGATGGAATCTCTGATGTATATTAATTGGGGGGTAATGGTTAGCACACCAATGTAATTGCATTCTTGAAGATAAGTATAAGAGTGCTTCCATATGTGAACTATTTTGGAACCTGGCTCAGCTGTTGAACCCAAACAATTAAGACTACAGGCAACTTCTTTGAAATGTTAACTTATATTTTGGACCCAAACAGTTGATCATAGCAAAAAGATTAATTTTAATCACTGTAACCAAAAGACCTGCTCAGTATACAACTGATGTGAAGCAATGTGCAGTGAACTAAGAATGTGGTGCGGACATGGATTACATAGATGAATCACAAAGAGAAATATTGTGGGGGGGGTTGTTAGATCTGAAACTGTTTGTAAAGAAACTCAATTTTAACTATTTATTTAAACCCCCAGATTCAGCAAGTAGCCATGCAGGAATAAGTTATTCCTGCACAGCAGGGACCATTCCTGTTCGGCACGGCAGCTCACCATGCAGAAGTATGAAGGTGCACTGCTGTGCTGTAAAGCGGACACAGTTCCATGTGCGAGCACAGGGCGTGTGTCTGAGAGCAGAGCTCTCACAATGTACACACCCCTGCACTCCAGAATTGCCTTTCATCAATTTAAAATGAGTGAGAATACTGGTAACACCCCCAACTCATCAAGATAACAAATCTGGTCAATGCCATAAGGGACAATCATCCCTACCAAGACAAATGTTGATAGAATAACACATTTAGCATAAGCACATAGCACACACCTCCCAACCCGTCAGAGTAAGGAATGTGGGCAAAGCCAAAATGGACAATCATCCCACAAAGCAGAAAGTCGATAAAATAACAAGTTCAGCATTAGCATGGATATTCTGAAGGGTACAAATAAAAAAACACAGCAAATATTTATTTTGTAAACATGCAATAATGTTTAAGCATAGCAGCATGGGTATATCTGTTGCTTAGCTATGCTTAGTCCAGCTTAAACAACACAAGAAGTTAAATAGCAAGAGACATCCAACATAAGCAGTAGTGCAATACAATAGTGGTTAGAATGTATGCTTTGCAAGCAGCCATTCCTGGTTCAATTCCCACTGAAACCAATTTGCATTTTACATGTGAAAGCAGTACATAAACATTTTTTATATAATTAGCTACTAAATAACATATATTTGTTAACCAGAGTACTGTAGTAGGTCCAGATGTGAGGTGTCAGTTTAATAAAGGTGTGAAACCCCCATATAAACACAAGCACCCCGTAAGTATAGTCACACATGAATAAATGTAAAGAAAGCACACTGGGGGGTGTCAGGGACAGTAAATAAATTTATAATATGTAATGAATGATGAATTAATCCCATACAGCAGATAGTTTATAAAATAAAAAATAAGCAATGCTAAGCATTGCACAGCTTTGCTGACTAAGTGTAAGCAGTGTGTACATATGAATACTAAGCAACAAATAGCCCAGCTAAGTGAATTTGCCCATTGGTAAGCAATGCTGAACCTGCCCCTTTAAGCACTGCCAACCTTAGCTAAGCAGGTTTGCCCGTAACTTAGCTTAGCTCAGCATATTCAAAACAATCCAATCACGGCAAATGGTGGGAAACCAGCTGTATTTAAACCTCACAGGTGGGAATACAGCTCATAACTGGTTGCAGCTTCCCACTGCAGGCAATATGGCAGGAGTTGGAGAGGGCATTCACTTCCGGGCACAGCGCTGGGGCATGCAGGAGTCCAAGGTCATGGTAGGACTCCTGCTACCAAACCATGATGAGAGACTGCTGCAGGGCTGGTACCAGGGCTACCAATGTAAAGCAGAAGCCTAGGCCATCTCAACCATGGTCTCCCCAGTCACTGGTATCCCTCAGATTGGTGAGCCATTCCAGCACCACTATGATGACTTGAAGCGGAGGAAGAGGGAGCTCTTGGATGAGTGGGTCCAAGGGGCAAGGCAGAGAGGTGATGGCCCAGCAGTGTGTAATTAGTCATACCAATAACTGTTTACTAATGTCCAGCCTGTCTATGTGATTAGGTATGCCTAAATATTTCTCTATTTCCCTTACAGCTGCAGCTGAGCTTGCTGTGAATCAGGAAGCCCATGCTAGTAGGTTACAAAGGCTGTGTTGTGAGTCTGGGTGAGTAACAATTCTGCTTGTAGTAGTCATACAAAATAAATAAAAAGTAGTAGAAAGCCACCTGGCAGTAGAAAAACTGTGTATGGTGAAAAATGTATTTTAATTTGTGTGCTCTGCTCCTATGCTGTCCTGGATCCTTCTTAAGACACACAGTCAGTTTACTGCCAAATCAGAGACACAGAACTTTGCATGACTCCATCTGTAGTCTGTTTAAAGCACCAAGCCCTTCAAATTGCACACTGATAAAGAAATATATTTTGCAGCTATAAGCACAGTTACAACAACTTATTTTATAACAAATGACACATACTATTTCTGTTAGTTTGTAGCATATATTTACAAAGTTTTTCTTCATTACAGATATGAATGATTACTTCTACAAAATACCACTATCTGTCCCTTTCTCTCACATAACTGAATTACTACAATTGTTGTATAGAGTGCTAGTCATGCACATAGACGTTATTATTTCCTCTTGGTATGTTTTTTGGCCTTCTGTGGGAAGTCACATAATGTCTATTTTTAGACTTTTCTATTGTCCTGTCAGCAGTTCTGATGATGTGAAAATGTACAACTGCACACAATCAGAATAACAGAAGTATGAAAGGAAACGTCTGTTCTGTTCCTACTGGAAAAACATCAAGTATTGCTGAGTTTATAAAAAAAGGTTGTCTGTTAATAGATATGTGTTCTGCAAACATGAGAAAATCATGTAATCCTTGTTTTCCAATATTGCTTTGTTAGGCTTTTCTGATGCTGTGAAGAGAAGCCTGTCTGTTATACATACAGTACGAATGCACATTTTGCATTGCTAAACTCTATACATATATTCAAGCAAACTTTTTATTCTATGCTTTATCTTTCAGCATATTTACAACAGAATTAATTTCAGCCTTATATTCATAATATCTAACAATTCCCTCTTTTTTAAACATAATACAATGATATTAAGTATTACTAACAAAACTGAATGTATTTAACAACTTTTTCTTTTGCAGACCATTTTTTGAAAATATTTCATCAGTAATGAGCTGTGTCTGCTTTAATTTTATTTTTTAACTTGATTAATTTATTCTTTTGCAATTACAGAATTTAATTTATGACTTAGAACTGTTTCATTAACTCTTTGTAACTGTTGAATTAATTATAAGAGACAAGAACTATGTGCTACTGCAAGCATTTATACACTGCTGAAAATATACAGTTTCAGTGTAATTTTAACCATAACATTGTGGTCATGTCTCTGAACTGCTCATTAACATCTTGGTAAAGTACTGAACTGGGCTTAGATAATACATATTTAAATGCAATTATTTCAGTATATTTAATACTTGAGGATTTAAAAAAACATGATTTATACACTAGCAAATGCTATGTACATATTAGTCCATTAGCTGTGTGAATACAATAGTTTAATATAATTTTTTCTCTAGCTGGGGTACAACCAGTCATATTACAACTTGACAAATTAGTTTTGAACTTATTACAATGTATTCTGTACAGTATGTATTTACACAGACTGTTTGCTATTCATGCATTTCAATCTAGTAGGTACCCTGGACCCATTTTTTTCTCTACACATATTCATTACTAGACATTAATTTTATTTGTACTGAATTTATTAGCATTTCTACATATAAATACTATCATTTGTACTGAATTGTTCTGCATTTGTACATACAAAGACTATAAAGTACATTTAGTCTAATCTTATAAAATTAATAACATTAATATTAAGCAAAATATTGGAAAATGTTTATGTCTCTTTAGAAATATCTAGTGGAATTGGCACCAAAGGCATATGTCCTGTTATTTTAAACTACAAAGTCAGCAATTAAAAATATTCATGCTTTTTTATACCAACATTGTTTTGCCAAAAACATATTAAAATAGTGAATAGTGACCAGTCTTGTTCAATTTTTACATATCTTTACTCTCTCTCTTGTATAGCTGTAATAAAGCAATTTTAAGCCATCTCTTGTTGTTTAAACCATCTCTTGTATAGCTTTACAGTTTAACAGGTTGTATATACAATTTAATACTAAACAATACAATAATATATTAACAACTTGTAAAATATCTTATCCTGTCAGGTTTAATCCAGTTTACCAGTATTTCTAATACACTATTACCTGTTTTTCCCTCCCCCTAAAAGAGTATTGTCAAGAAGGAATGAAATATTATTTTTTCCTGTAGCTCTATTTCAGACCCTTGTGCAGTACTGCTTATACAGTCAGTGTAAAACTGAGAAAGTGCCCCTCCCCCTGTAGTATACTGCAGTATTGTTTATTTGCTTTAGAATGTACACCAGCCCAATACTTTGGCCACACATCTGCTCCACTAGGCCACCAAACTATAGACCCCTGTCTGATTTGATCATTTTTATAAAGCTTTTGCTGTTTATTACCACTAGTAGGTATTTACACCCTCCTGCACAATTGATTTGAACTGTATGTATATTATGGCCCATCTGTTGGCTATACTTGATGTAACTGAGATTTTTTTTACTTTTAACCTTTACTTGCAAACAGATTATCAGTGACATATATGCACAATTGTGATGTTTTATTACAATTACCAAATAGTGTTGCATGTGAACATTTTAGCAATTATGTTTTAATAACAATGAGTTTTAGAAAAAACTCAAGCCACTTGTTTGGCAATCAGTCTTGTTTCTTATCTTATCTGCTCAACATTTCCTGTAACTATTCATCCAGTCTAGGAAGGTCTGAGCTCACATTTTATACTCTATAAACTATAGTTAATTATTTTGGTATTTTTCCTTTAATTTGACTGTGATTTGCATAACTATGCATTTATACTACATAAATAGACATTATTTTACAATTAGCGTACATGGATTTCAGTATTTTTTATTTTATTTAACTGCTCTGCCGTTCATTTTACAAAGGCTGTTTGACTAATACCATCTGTGATTTTATTTCTTTTTAAAATTCAGAACTTTAACTGTTTGGGTGGTGTTACTATACAATTATATAAAATTAAAAAAACAAATAGATATTAGCTTAACTAACACATGTTTATATTTACATTATTTATATTTGCTGTTGTCTGCCTGTTATTCTTGTGTATTGTAACATATGTATTTTAGATGAAAAGAAAATACATGCATGTCTGTCTTGTATCTTTATATCTTTATACAAGCATGTCAGTCTTGTGACTTTAAATCTTTACTCTTATTAACTATTTTTATTTAATTTTTATACACTAGAACAGTTTTGTTTACCTTTTGTCTATGCTAAGAATTGCAGTCATATGCTCTACTTTACTGTACTACTGATAAATGCATTGCTTTAACAGAATGAAAGTAAAACATTTGAGAATGATTTGTCCAGGCATTAGATTTTGCCATCCTACCATATTGTTAACCACTTTCAAAACACAAACATATTATAAAATATATTTATTTTGCACAGATTAGCTGTGTATGCAGGAAGTCCCCAGTCTCTGTCAATTCAGCTAATTTATTTCCTTTATCCTGCAACTGCTGTTGAAGAATTTATTGTAATGTTGCATGGTCTTTCTGACATTCTTTAGTAAGCTGTTTTGCTGAATTTAAAACTCCTATGCACTTTTGAAAAAAATTATGTATAACTTGTCTAAACTTCCTGAACTCATTGTGTGCTTCTTTTAGAAGTTTATTACATTCTTTTGTAACAAAATCTACTTGAGGTTCTATCAATAACTGATTTGACTGTTGTTGCAACTCTAAAATAAACGTTTTACATCTGGTGACAGAACATAACTGCCTAACATCTGAATATAATGTCAGCATATTAACTTTTCTTGGTTCTTTACCATTAAAATTTTTGACTGTACTGTCTAACCTTTTAATAGTGGCATGCACTGTATTTTATGACATTGTACACACAATAAACATTTTTGATTTTCTTTCAGATACCAGTCAGATATTGTAATCCATTTGCATAATGCCTTACTAGTAATTTGCAATCCATTTGCATAATTCCTTACTATTAACTTGCCCTAATAAGGTTTTACATTTGCTAATATGGAGTATATACATTTCATTTTGTTATTATTATTATTATTATTATTATTATTATTATTATTATTATTATTATTATTATTACCTCTATGGCATTCATACTGTAAGTTAAATTAAAGCAGACACAGCTCATTATTGATGAAATATTTTCACAAAATGGTCTGCAAAAGAAAAAGTTAAATACATTCAGTTTGGGTAGTAATACTTAATATCATTGTATTATGTTTAAAAAAGAGGGAATTTTTAGATATTATGAATATAATGCTGAAATTAATTCTGTTGTAAATATGCTGAAAGAAAAAGCAAAGAATAAAAAGTTTGCTTGAATATATGCATAGAGTTTAGCAATGTAAAATGTGCATTCATACTGTATGTATAGCAGACAGGCTTCTCTTCACAGCATCAGAAAAGCCTAACAAAGCAATATTGGAAAGCAAGGATTACATGATTTTTTCATGTTTGCAGAACAAATATCTATTAACAGAAATCCTTTTTTATAAACTCAGCAATACGTGATGTTTTTCCAGTAGGAACAGAACAGACGTTTCCTTTCATACTTCTGTTATTCTGATTGCATGTATTTGCACATTTTCACATCAGCAGAACTGCTGACAGGAAAATAGAAAAGTCTAAAAACAGACATTATGTGACTTCCCACAGAAGGCCAAAAAACATACCAAGAAGAAATAACATCTATGTGCATGACTAGCACTCTATATAACAATTGTAGTAATTCAGTTATGTGAGAGAAAGGGACAGAGAGAGGTATTTTGTAGAAGCCATCATTCATATCTGTAATGAAGAAAAACTTTGTAAATATATGCTACAAGCTAGCAGAAACAGTACGTGTCATTTGTTATAAAATAAGTTATTTGTAACTGTGCTTATAGCTGCAAAATATATTTCTTTATCAGTGTGCAGTTTGAAAGGCTTGGTGCTTTAAACAGACTACAGATGGAGTCATGCAAAGTTCTGTGTCTCTGATTCAGCAGTAAACTGAATGTGTGTCTTAAGAAGACTTTGGATCCAGAACAGCATAGGAGCAGAGCACGTGGATTAAGATACATTTTTCAATGGTGACCCCTGACAACGTTCCTAGCCTGTATCCAAAAACAGGGGGAGTGAATGGGTAATGCCTTGTATAAGGTCACTCCTGTAAAAGCACAGTAACTAACGTTTATGTGAAGTACTTCATATTTCTACAGTTTTCTGCAGTTTTTTACAGTTTGCAGCAATAATACAGTTCATTAGACGTCGAAATCCAGTGAGAATGCATTGCAGGAAGGTGAGCAGTTACATAAATTCTCCAGAAAAGGTACAACACAAAGTTGTAAGACTGAAACTGCCAGTTTTGCTGTACCAACTTCACAAGTGACTACGGAGACTTTTCAACCATCTACAGTAAAGCAGCTTGGCCATCTACCTCTCTGTTGACTGGTAAGAAAATTATTCTGTGTTACATATGGGTTGTACTGAATAAACCAGACAATATGACAGTAATAGTCCCATATAGGTCATGTTTAAATAAAACTGTAACTGCCTGGCAACAAAGTTCTAAATCTTGGACTGGTTGTGTTTACTCTGATATTGTATGGCATTTAGTGTTACATTCTCTGAATGTTGTGTTAACTACTGTTACCCACACTGTGCTACATAAAAAAATGTCTAGAAATGTCTGTATAAGACTGTTGTAAGTACAAGGTCAGATTGTACAACCAAGAGAGACTTAGAAAACACAGAAGGAATAGACAGCAATATCCAAATGGCACACTCTGATGAAACTTAAACTGGTGTATGTTTAGCAGACACAGCCATGGTTCGAATCCTAGGAGTGGTAGTAAGCTGTATGTATAATCATATCTCTCAACTGTACAGATTTTTGCAGAATGTCAAGAAAATTGGTTCACATTTTAAACCTGTTCCTCTGTCTCCCTGGCAAATCACTGGGATGATTTCAAAATTGTAGTCACTAAATAATGACATACATTTGATTTTCAGACCTCAAACCCTTCAGTAAATGCATATTAAAACAAATTCTGTTACTCTAGCAACTCTGCAGGTTTATAAGAGAAATATTAAAAATATGTTCCTATTTATACTCCCATCTTGTCAAGCTTTTTCCAGAGTGTGTGCATTAAGAGATTGAGAGGTATGTGCATAATATTAACTAGGAATCTGGGAATATGTGTAGAAACAGTCAGGTAGTGTTAACAAACATTCCCCCACAGGTCTACCAGGTAAGAGATGTAGAATTTAGCTATAAGAGAGTTGAAGTATACACTGTATACAAACATACCACTGCCCAAACCAAGGCAATAGGGTATTGTAATAATACCTGCAGAGTAATGATTAGAGCAATGGTCATTAAAGTTGTGAGTAGTGCAAGGATATATAAGTTGTTAATTGACATCTCCCCCCACCACATCTGCAATAATAATCTAATCACACAAATCAATGGGTATGTTTACACCAAACCTACTGCTTGGACATATGTCCTATTGTTCAACAAATATTGAAATGTGTTTCTATTAATGTTCCATGTTGAAATACTATCATTGGTGGCCTGTTGCAATCAAGTTAACTTGCATGCCATTGTAGTGGCCACTGTGGTTCCATATATGCATGTGTCCTGTTTGCTATGCAACTATTCCAAATCTGGTGTTTTGGGTTAATGGGAATATCAATGCATGCTGTAATAACTAATCCTGGATTGTGTTAACTATTACTAACCCACATATGTTCTAAAACTTCAAAACCATAGCACTTTTGGGAAGGCCGGTCCCAGTGGACACACCTCTCCCTCCTCATCTGACCATGGTACCAGGCCCCAGCATGTCTGGGACTGACCTATGACTTCCTCGTCTGCTGGTCCTGCACCACTTTGGGGTGGAATCACCTCGGGGATAGGGCTGGTACCCCACCCATGAGCGAGTGCAGACAGGATCCTGTCACCTGAAGTCAGGTCCAGGTTGGTGCATTGCGAGCTCCAAAGGGAGTTTGGAGAACTGCTACACCAGCTTGAGGGCTGGGTGGTGCATTTAGAGTGTCAGCCTGCCACTCCTGCTCAGTCCCCAGCACAGCCACCTTTGAGGCCGTGAAGGTGCAGTGGTGACTGCCCATGGGTGGGGACCTGAGTCCCACTGTTTCCATTTGGGGGATCATGGGCTTCCGATTTCCAAACACCCCTCCCTGTCCAAGGTGTTTACTCCCACATGTGTCATTTACTGCCCCTGTATGCTGTCTTGTCTGTCTTCCTACCCAACCTACCTCCCCAAATGTACCTACTATCCTTCCCCAACATCCCACTCACACCTTAAAAAAAGGGGCAATTTGTTCCTCAAAAAAAAATGTTGCCCCATACATAGCTGTCCATTTCACACATGTGTCCATGCAACACATGTAATCTGGTCTAATTGGCTTCACAACACATTATTTTTGTCCTCACCCCTCTCTCAGGTGTTTGAGTGTCCAGATATGAATCCAAACTCAGTATATATGCACAGCTGTTGCTGTAAAAGAAATGGACAACTATGGACCTTCCCTACACCCGTCCTGCATATCTATAGCTACTTTCCCTATTGTCTTTACCTCTTTGTGCCCCTTTTTTCACCACTTTCCTTTCACACCTTTTTTCTTTTCTTTTAAAGAAATTAGCACAGGTGTAAATGGGAGTAAGCACTTTTAAGCAGTAGTAAGTGGCTTTAAGTCTGTTTGCTCGGCACTAAGCAATGCATACACAGATTAAGCACTTAGGCTGTCTGTAAGCCTGTTTAACCAGAAGTTAGTATTGCTTACCACCACGCAAACCCGCACAAACCCGCTTACAACTGCTTAAAAGTGCCTTAATCACTCTGTATCCAACAGTCCTTGTTCTGCCCAGCAACAAAATAATCACCATTTACAAGTCTTGAACCCATGACTCTGCAAACCATAGACACAGCAAGTTACTACTAAGCCATTTGAGCTGTAGTTATGTTTGATGTTTTCTCAAATATATCATGCAGCACAGTCATCCAACAATAGGGAAATGTATTTATATATGTATATGTATGTGCATACATATATATATATATATATATATATATATACACACACACACACACACACACACACACACACACACACACACACACACACACACACACACACACATATATGTGTGTGTGTGTCTGTGTGTATGAGTGTATGTGTGTGTCTGTGTGTGTCTGTGTCTGTGTGTGTGTGTGTGTGTGTGTGTGTGTGTGTGTGTGTGTGTGTGTGTGTGTGTGTGTGTGTGGGTGTCTGTGTGGGTGTGTATTTGTGAAGACTGGTACAGATGGGTGAAGGCTGCCAACCTAGCCAGATAGAATTTTATACATAATTCTATCATTTGTAAATATGAATGTGAATCACAGGTTTGTTGTCTTAAATGTAAAGAAATACTGTTACATGTGGAACTGGAAATAAATGTGACAACAGTGCACTCAACTGACCAAAGTAAAGCCTGTGGTGACCCTTTCAAGTAGACAGTGGTGTCAAAAAGTCTAGATGAAGAAATTCTTTCTATTGTTTTAACCAAGAGTTAAATTGCTAGACTTAAACATGCAAATGTATTTTTATTGCTCGGTTCCTGACCAGCTGCAAGATAACAAAAGGGAGATGTTAAGTATGTAAATCCAGTTTTTGTGTGGCCTGGGAACCAGGAAGGTGTAAAAGAAACTGCTGAGAGAGGTATTTTGTAGAAGTCATCATTCATATCTGTAATGAAGAAAAACTTTGTAAATATATGCTACAAACTAACAGAAACAGTACGTGTCATTTGTTATAAAATAAGTTATTTGTAACTGTGCATATACCTGCAAAATATATTTCTTTATCAGTGTGCAATTTGAAAGGCTTGGTGCTTTAAACAGACTACAGATGGAGTCATGCAAAGTAATGTGTCTCTGATTCAGCAGTAAACTGACTGTGTGTCTTAAGAAGACTTTGCATCCAGCACAGCATTGGATCAGAGCATGCGAATTAAGTTACATTTTTCAATGGTGAGCCCTGACAACGTTCCTAGCCTGTATCCAAAAACAGGGGGAGTGAATGGGTAATGCCTTGTATAAGGTCACTCCTGTAAAAGCACAGTAACTAATGTTTATGTGAAGTACTTCAGATTTCTACAGTTTTCTACAGTTTTCTACAGTTTGCAGCAATAATACAGTTCATTAGACATCTAAATCCAGTGAGAATGCATTGCAGGAAGGTGAGCAGTTACATAAATTCTCCAGAAAAGGTACAACACAAAGTTATAAGACTGAAACTACCAGTTTTGCTCTACCAACTTCACAAGTGACTACAGAGTCTTTTCAACCATCTACAGTAAAGCAGCTTGGCCATCTACCTCTCTGTTGACTGGTAAGAAAATTATTCTGTGTTACATATGGGTTGTACTGAATAAACCAGACAATATGACAGTAATAGTCCCATATAGGTCATATTTATATAAAACTGTAACTGTCTGGCAGTAAAGTTCTAAATCTTGGACTGGTTGTGTTTACTCTGGTATTGTATGGCATTTAGTGTTGCATTCTCTGAATACTAATGTTGTGTTAACTACTGTTACCCACACTGTGCTACATAAAACAATGTCTAGAAATGTCTGTATAAGGCTGTTGTAAATACAAGGTCAGATTGTACAACCAAGAGAGACTTAGAAAACACAGAAGGAATAAGCAGCAATATCCAAATGGCACACTCTGATGAAACTTAAATTGGTGTATGTTTAGCAGACACAGCCATGGTTCGAATCCTAGAAGTGGTAGTAAGCTGTATGTATAATCATATCTCTCAACTGTACAGATTTTTGCAGAATGTCTAGAAAATTGGTTCACATTTTTGGCCTGTTCCTCTGTCACCCTGGCAAATCCCTGGGATGATCTCAAAATTGTAGTCACTAAATAATGACATACATTTGATTTTCAGACCTCAAACCCTTCAGAAAATGCATATTAAAACAAATCCTGTTACTCTAGGAACTCTCCAAGTTTATAAGAGAAATATTAAAATGATGTCCCTATTTGCACCCCCATCTTGTCAAGCTTTGTCCAGAGTGTGTGCATTACGAGATTGAGAGGTATGTGCATAATATTAACTAGAAATCTGGGAATATGTGTAGAAACAGTCAGGTAGTGTCAACAAACATTCCCCCCACAGGTCTACCAGGTAAGAGATGTAGAATTTAGCTATAAGAGAGTTGAAGTATACACTGTGTACAAACATACCACTGCCCAAACCAAGGCAATAGGGTATTGTAATAATACCTGCAGAGTAATGATTATAGCAATGTTCATTAAAGTTGTGAGTAGTGCAAGGATATATAAGTTGTTAATTGACATCACCCCCACCATATCTGCAATAATAATCTAATCACACAAATCAATGGGTATGTTTACACCAAACCTACTGCTGGGACATATGTCCTATTGTTCAAAAAATATTGAAATGTGTTTCTATTAATGTTCCATGTTGAAATACTATCACTGGTGGCCTGTTGCAATTAAGTTAACTTGCATGCCATTGTAGTGGCCACTGTGGTTCCATATATGCATGTGTCCTGTTTGCTATGCAACTGCTCCAAATCTGGTATTTTGGGTTAATGGGAATATCAATGCATGCTGTAATAACTAATCCTGGATTGTACGAAAAATAAAGCCACAGAACCTTGCTCCAGCAAATAAAACCTCTCGGAATACTCAGAAGTAAAAGCTGAACGCAAATTTTATTATTGAGCGTTTTCGCCTTGCTAACGTAGCTTGGCTTCTTCAGAGATCAAACAGCAATAAACAATTAATCAAGCTTAAATACTCATAGGAAATGATGTCACTAAAAAAAACATTTTTTAAAAGAAACATATTTTTTAAAAACCGTCACAACATATATCAAATATTATTAGTACCAAACATTAATTCCTAACCAATACTAATATTAAATACTAATTAATCGTATCTGTATGCAACAGAAAAAGTAAATGTTCATATTATTCTGAATTACATTAAAAATCATCAAGAAAACATAAGTAAACATATCAAGATGTACCAGAATTAATAATTCCTATTTTTAATAACTAGAAGTCAAGCATAGTAACTTCTTAATTTTAGAACAGGTAAAATATTACAATTGTCATTTAAACCAGGGGCATGGAAGGCATCCGTTCTAAACTGCCATTCCAATTCTCTCAATTCTAACAATAATGGGAAAGGACCCCCTCTAATGGATGGATAAATTTGATCTATCGCCATAAAGGAGAAACTGTGTCCTGGAAAATCCATTAAATGCTTAAAAAGAGCATTATTAGTATTTTTTGTTCTCATGGCGTACAGATGCTCGTAAAGTCGATCACGCAACCTGCGGTCCGTCTTTCCAATATAGAAAGACGGACAGCAGTTGCAAAAAGCAATGTAAACAACTGCTTTACTTTCACAATTAAGGGGCATTCTAATGGTATATTTTCTACCCCTAACTGTGAAGGTTTGCCCAACCTTTATAACATTACATCTGTTACAAAAACCACATGAGTACATCCCCAACTTCCTGTTAAACCTTTTATCAGGGTTATTAATCTGCAATAACTCCTTTAAGTTTTTACTCCTCTTAAATACAAATTTGGGGCAAGTACCTAGTTTTTTAACTAACAAGGGATTATCCAGAATAAAATCCCAATTTTTCTGGATAATTGATACAAGCTCTCTAGAATCAAAACTAAATGTAGTAATGTAACAAAGAGACGGGTCAAATCTTGTTCTTTCAGTCAACCTACTACTCACATTGTTCAACCCCATTTTTTGTGGAGAAGTATTTGTTAAATCAACCTCCACTATATTGGTTGTCAATATAGCCCTAAAAAAACCATTCTCTCTTTTTGTAGCTACTTCATTCAATATGTCATGTACAAATTTTGAAGGGTAGTTTCGCTTCAGGAACATATCAGTCAGAATATTACACTCAGCATAGAATAAGTCCAACGTACTGCACATTCTCGCTGCCCTGACGAATTGGCCTTTAACTATGGCCTTCTTCTGTCCACGTGGGTGATGACTAGAGAAGTGTAAGAATGAATTGCAGTACGTTGGCTTTCTGAAAATTCTTGAGACAAACGATCCTATTTGTAAATCTTTCTCGAGTTTCACGTCAAGAAAGTCTATTCCTGTTACCGCAAAACTATAAGTGAATTTCAAAAATTCTGTGGTAGTATTAATTTTTGACACAAAATTATCAGCTACAATTGCATCTCCCTCAAATAAAATAAAAATATCATCTAGATATCTCGTGTAATATTTGATAGGTCTTACCAAGTCACTTGAAACAAAGAGGAAGTGTTTCTCCCAATAACTCATAAAAAAGTTCGCCACCACTGCTCCACATGGGGAGCCCATAGCGACGCCTTTTTTTTGTAAAAAAAATTTTTGGTCAAACATAAATTAGTTTGAGGACAACACTATGTCCAACACTCCAATTATTACATCAATTTCGTTATTGGGGGCCCCTATTTCCAATAGTAACAAAGACAACCATTCAAGTGCTTCATTATGGGGGATGGAGGTATATAAGTCAACCACATCAACAGTGAGGAAATTCAACTCACTGTTGAAGGGTTGATTACTAATTTCCTCTAAAAAAGACCAAGAGTCCTTACAAATCAATGGAAAGTGCCCCATATATTTAGACAACATTTTATCAACTAGTTTAGCTGAGAAATAAGTAATGGAGGACCTACCGTCTATTAAAGCTCTCATTGGGGGGTTCAGCAAGTCTTTATGTATCTTTGGAATGCCGAACATTATAGGTATTTTTGGTAATGTTCTATCTATAAAGTTATATATATCGTGATCTATTTTATTTTCAAGAAACAAATCACGATAGTATCCCCTTATTCTATTATATGCACAATGAACTTCATTTAGGGATGCTTCGGCATATGCAACTGATTCCAAAATATTAAACATCTTTTCTTTATAAGTACTGTCATCAAGTACCACAAGGCCTCCCCCTTTGTCTGGTTTAAGCAATCTTATAGACTTGTTACGAAGATTGCGCAGCATTTCTGTTTGAGCTCTAGTAATATTAGACTCGAATTTGAACCTTGTCTTAAAATTGTTAGCAAATAAATGTCTCAAGTCAACCTCACATGCTTGTTCAAAAACCAGTAGTGCAGGATGAAGAGGTGGATTAAACACACTAGGGGGTTTCAAAGGTGACAAAATACCAGAATTAGTAATTTCTTCATTAAAAAATAATTTCAAATTCAACTTTCTAATAAAACATTTCAAATTAATTAACTCTGTAGATACATCACCAGACCTGCTAGGGACAAAAGTGTATCCATATGCTAACAACTCAATCAGTTCTTTTTCAAATTTACAGTCCGTAAAATTGTAAATTTTAAAGTCTCCAGTTGAATTTGTCAGTATGTCAAAAACTCTTGTCTCAATACATGGACCCCCCTCAGTGTCCTCCATTTGGTTTCTCATTGGTAACTCTTCAGTCAAAGTTAACACAGGGGAGCTATAAGGATCCAGTTCTATCTCCTGTTGGGACGTTGTCGCGGGTTCCGTTGTTCTAAAAAATTATTATTGTTATTGTGCCAGTTAGTGTTACTTCTTTTGTTATTTGCATAATAATTCTTTATTCTGTTACTGCGTCTTGGACCAGTAACAGAAGTATGCTCCCCCTGATCAGGTACATCATCATTAATATTTGCCTCTGCTGAATTGTTTACATCCAAGTCATTGCTGGAGTCCAGCCCAGCTGTTGCTAGACCCTCTCATTCTAAAAAATGGAGTTTAGGATAGGCCGTATCAGATTGATAAGCCTGCCTATCTCTAGCAAGCTTCTTAACCTTATTTTGTTTGAGTTTAACAAGCATTGCTTCTATACTTGTTAAAGTCCGTTCATAATCAATTTTGAACGCTGGAAAGTTCAAGTCATCTTTTAGTTGTTTATCAAGCACCTCTATATCCAATAATAGTTGACCCACTTGTTGTTCGTAGTGCTTAATAATAAGGTTAAGTAATTGAATACCTTGTGTTTGAAATAATTCTTTCAGATCGTTAAAAAACGAAACTGAATTAATTAACCCTGAAGGTGCAAAAGAATTACGTAGGCCCTTTGGTATAAGGCCCTCTTGTATACATTGTTTAAAATAGGCTGATTCTAATTGCAGCTTCTTTAGTTTTAATACATAACCATCAAACAGCTTTAATTTATCCGATAAAGTGATGGTAATCCCACCATTCGTGGGACTAACATTATTAGAACCAGAATTAGTAAAAGTAAATGCCGCTGTATCAGACATCCAATTCACTATGTTGAATGAAGCACTTACTTGATTTGGAGCTCCTGAAACAACAGGTACTCCATATGTTTGTAAAACAGTGTCGCCAACACGACCATTAGACCTCAAGGCGTTTTGACCAAAAGGAACAGCTGGTAATGCGTTACCAGAAGCGCCCACAAAAGAATTAGTACTGCCGTTGTTTGCTTCCCTAAACGAAGCCGGAGGCGCTTGTGCCGCTGGAATGGAATCACTCCTATGATTCGTGACTCCATTAGAACATAACGGTAACAATGGTAAACCTCTCAGTTCCGGAATAGAACTGGTTGTAGTGGCATCCTTCCTTTCGACTGCATCCAATCTTGCATTAAGTCTGTCGAGTTTCTCAGACAGCACCGCTAAAATGGATGTCATCCGACCCACATTTTCAGAGTTATTATCCAGATTTTCATCGTTTCGCCCATTGGCAGATGTTACTGAAAAGATATTCGGTGTGCTAGGGCTATCAGGTCCCTCCGTGGCCATGGCAACAAACTAGTGAAAAACGTAAAAAAGACAAACTTGCAAAATACGAAAAATAAAGCCACAGAACCTTGCTCCAGCAAATAAAACCTCTCGGAATACTCAGAAGTAAAAGCTGAACGCAAATTTTATTATTGAGCGTTTTCGCCTTGCTAACGTAGCTTGGCTTCTTCAGAGATCAAACAGCAATAAACAATTAATCAAGCTTAAATACTCATAGGAAATGATGTCACTAAAAAAAACATTTTTTAAAAGAAACATATTTTTTAAAAACCGTCACAACATATATCAAATATTATTAGTACCAAACATTAATTCCTAACCAATACTAATATTAAATACTAATTAATCGTATCTGTATGCAACAGAAAAAGTAAATGTTCATATTATTCTGAATTACATTAAAAATCATCAAGAAAACATAAGTAAACATATCAAGATGAACCAGGAATAATAATTCCTATTTTTAATAACTAGAAGTCAAGCATAGTAACTTCTTAATTTTAGAACAGGTAAAACAATTGCCTGTTCTAAAATTAAGAAGTTACTATGCTTGACTTCTAGTTATTAAAAATAGGAATTATTATTCCTGGTACATCTTGATATGTTTACTTATGTTTTCTTGATGATTTTTAATGTAATTCAGAATAATATGAACATTTACTTTTTCTGTTGCATACAGATACGATTAATTAGTATTTAATATTAGTATTGGTTAGGAATTAATGTTTGGTACTAATAATATTTGATATATGTTGTGACGGTTTTTAAAAAATATGTTTCTTTTAAAAAATGTTTTTTTTAGTGACATCATTTCCTATGAGTATTTAAGCTTGATTAATTGTTTATTGCTGTTTGATCTCTGAAGAAGCCAAGCTACGCAAGGCTTAAAACGCCAATAATAAAATTATGCTCAGCTTTACTCTGAGTATTCCGAGAGGTTTTATTTGCTGAGCAAGGTTCTGTGGCTTTATTTTCGTATTTTGCAAGTTTGCCTTTTACGTTTTTCACTAGTTTGTTGCCATGGCCACGGAGGGACCTGATAGCCCTAGCACAATCGAATATCTTTTCAGTAACATCTGCCAATGGGCTAAACGATGAAAATCTGGATAATAACTCTGAAAATGTGGTCGATGACATCCATTTTAGCGGTGCTGTCTGAGAAACTCGACAGACTTAATGCAAGATTGGATGCAGTCGAAAGGAAGGATGCCACTACAACCAGTTCTATTCGAACTGAGAGGTTTACCATTGTTACCGTATGTTCTAATGGAGTCACGAATCATAGGAGTGATTCCATTCCAGCGGCACAAGCCCGCTTTTAGGAAGCAAACAACAGCAGTACTAATTCTTTGTGCGCTTCTGGCATTACCAGCTGTTCCTTTGGTCAAAACTTTGAGGTCTAATGGTCGTGTTGGTGACACTGTTTTACAAACATATGGAGTACCTGTTGTTTCAGGAGCTCCAAATCAAGTAAGTGCTTCATTCAACATAGTGAATTGGATGTCTGATACAGCGGCATTTACTTTTACTAATTCTGGTTCTAATAATGTTAGTCCCACGAATGGTGGGATTACCATCAATTTATCGGATAAATTAAAGCTGTTTGATGGTTATGTATTAAAACTAAAGAAGCTGCAATTAGAATCAGCCTATTTTAAACAATGTATACAAGAGGGCCTTATACCAAAGGGCCTACGAATTTTTGCACCTTCAGGGTTAATTAATTCAGTTTCGTTTTTTAACGATCTGAAAGAATTATTTCAAACACAAGGTATTCAATTACTTAACCTTATTATTAAGCACTACGAACAACAAGTGGGTCAACTATTATTGGATATAGAGGTGCTTGATAAACAACTAAAAGATGATTTGAACTTTCCAGCGTTCAAAATTGATTATGAACGGACTTTAACAAGTATAGAAGCAATGCTTGTTAAACTCAAACAAAATAAGGTTAAGAAGCTTGCTAGAGATAGGCAGGCTTATCAATCTGATACGGCCTATCCTAAACTCCACTTTTCAGAACGAGAGGGTCTAGCAACGGCTGGGCTGGACTCCAGCAATGACTTGGATGTAAACAATTCAGCAGAGGCAAATATTAATGATGATGTACCTGATCAGGGGGAGCATACTTCTGTTACTGGTCCAAGACGCAGTAACAGAATAAAGAATTATTATGCAAATAACAAAAGAAGTAACACTAACTGGCACAATAACAATAATAATTTTTTAGAACAACGGAACCCGCGACAACGTCCCAACAGGAGATAGAACTGGATCCTTATAGCTCCCCTGTGTTAACTTTGACTGAAGAGTTACCAATGAGAAACCAAATGGAGGACACTGAGGGGGGTCCATGTATTGAGACAAGAGTTTTTGACATACTGACAAATTCAACTGGAGACTTTAAAATTTACAATTTTACGGACTGTAAAATTGTAAAAAAACTGGTTCAGTTGTTAGCATATGGATACACTTTGTCCCTAGCAGGTCTGGTGATGTATCTACAGAGTTAATTAATTTGAAATGTTTTATTAGAAAGTTGAATTTGAAATTATTTTTTAATGAAGAAATTACTAATTTTGGTATTTTGTCACCTTTGAAACCCCCTAGTGTGTTTAATCCACCTCTTCATCCTGCACTACTGGTTTTTGAACAAGCATGTGAGGTTGACTTGAGACATTTATTTGCTAACAATTTTAAGACAAGGTTCAAATTCGAGTCTAATATTACTAGAGCTCAAACAGAAATGCTGCGCAATCTTCGTAACAAGTCTATAAGATTGCTTAAACCAGACAAAGGGGGAGGCCTTGTGGTACTTGATGACAGTACTTATAAAGAAAAGACGTTTAATATTTTGGAATCAGTTGCATATGCCGAAGCATCCCTAAATGAAGTTCATTGTGCATATAATAGAATAAGGGGATACTATCGTGATTTGTTTCTTGAAAATAAAATAGATCTATATATATAACTTTATAGATAGAACATTACCAAAAATACCTATAATGTTCGGCATTCCAAAGATACATAAAGACTTGCTGAACCCCCCAATGAGAGCTTTAATAGACGGTAGGTCCTCCATTACTTATTTCTCAGCTAAACTAGTTGATAAAATGTTGTCTAAATATATGGGGCACTTTCCATTGATTTGTAAGGACTCTTGGTCTTTTAGAGGAAATTAGTAATCAACCCTTCAACAGTGAGTTGAATTTCCTCACTGTTGATGTGGTTGACTTATATACCTCCATCCCCCATAATGAAGCACTTGAATGGTTGTCTTTGTTACTATTGGAAATAGGGGCCCCAATAACGAAATTGATGTAATAATTGAGTGTTGGACATAGTGTTGTCCTCAAACTACTTTATGTTTGACCAAAAATTTTTTACAAAAAAAGGTTGCGTATGGGCTCCCATGTGGAGCAGTGGTTAACTTTTATGAGTTATTGGGAGAAACACTTCCTCTTTGTTTCAAGTGACTTGGTAAGACCTATCAAATATTACACGAGATATCTAGATGATATTTTTATTTTATTTGAGGGAGATGCAATTGTAGCTGATAATTTTGTGTCAAAAATTAATACTACCACAGAATTTTTGAAATTCACTTATAGTTTTGCGGTAACAGGAATAGACTTTCTTGACGTGAAACTCGAGAAAGATTTACAAATAGGATCGTTTGTCTCAAGAATTTTCAGAAAGCCAACGTACTGCAATTCATTCTTACACTTCTCTAGTCATCACCCACGTGGACAGAAGAAGGCCATAGTTAAAGGCCAATTTGTCAGGGCAGCGAGAATGTGCAGTACGTTGGACTTATTCTATGCTGAGTGTAATATTCTGACTGATATGTTCCTGAAGCGAAACTACCCTTCAAAATTTGTACATGACATATTGAATGAAGTAGCTACAAAAAGAGAGAATGTTTTTTTTAGGGCTATATTGACAACCAATATAGTGGAGGTTGATTTAACAAATACTTCTCCACAAAAAATGGGGTTGAACAATGTGAGTAGTAGGTTGACTGAAAGAACAAGATTTGACCCGTCTCTTTGTTACATTACTACATTTAGTTTTGATTCTAGAGAGATTGTATCAATTATCCAGAAAAATTGGGATTTTATTCTGGATAATCCCTTGTTAGTTAAAAAACTAGGTACTTGCCCCAAATTTGTATTTAAGAGGAGTAAAAACTTAAAGGAGTTATTGCAGATTAATAACCCTGATAAAAGGTTTAACAGGAAGTTGGGGATGTACTCATGTGGTTTTTGTAACAGATGTAATGTTATAAAGGTTGGGCAAACCTTCACAGTTAGGGGTAGAAAATATACCATTAGAATGCCCCTTAATTGTGAAAGTAAAGCAGTTGTTTACATTGCTTTTTGCAACTGCTGTCCGTCTTTCTATATTGGAAAGACGGACCGCAGGTTGCGTGATCGACTTTACGAGCATCTGTACGCCATGAGAACAAAAAATACTAATAATGCTCTTTTTAAGCATTTAATGGATTTTCCAGGACACAGTTTCTCCTTTATGGCGATAGATCAAATTTATCCATCCATTAGAGGGGGTCCTTTCTCATTATTGTTAGAATTGAGAGAATTGGAATGGCAGTTTAGAATGGATGCCTTCCATGCCCCTGGTTTAAATGACAATTGTAATATTTTACCTGTTCTAAAATTAAGAAGTTACTATGCTTGACTTCTAGTTATTAAAAATAGGAATTATTATTCCTGGTACATCTTGATATGTTTACTTATGTTTTCTAGATGATTTTTAATGTAATTCAGAATAATATGAACATTTACTTTTTCTGTTGTATACAGATATGATTAATTAGTATTTAATATTAGTATTGGTTAGGAATTAATGTTTGGTACTAAGAATATTTGATATATGTTGTGACGGTTTTTAAAAAATATCTTTTTAAAAAATGTTTTTTTTAGTGACATCATTTCCTATGAGTATTTAAGCTTGATTAACTGTTTATTGCTGTTTGATCTCTGAAGAAGCCAAGCTACGTTAGCAAGGCGAAAACGCTCAATAATAAAATTTGCGTTCAGCTTTTACTTCTGAGTATTCCGAGAGGTTTTATTTGCTGGAGCAAGGTTCTGTGGCTTTATTTTTCGTATTTTGCAAGTTTGTCTTTTTTACGTTTTTCACTAATCCTGGATTGTGTTGACTATTACTAACCCACATATGTTCTAAAATTTCAACACCATAGCACTTTTGGGAAGACCCGTCCCAGTGGACACACCTCTCCCTCCTCATCTGGCCATGGCACCAGGCCTCAGCATGTCTGGGACCAAACCTAGGACCTTCTCATCTGCTGGTCCTGCACCACTTTTGGGTGGAATCACCTCAGGGGATGGGGCTAATCCCCCACCCATGAGCGAGTGCAGACAGGATCCTGTCACCTGAAGTCAGGTCCAGGTTGGTGCATAGCGAGCTCCAAAGGGAGTTTGGAGATCTGCTATGCCAGCTTGAGGGCTGGGTGGTGCATTTAGAGGATCAACCAGCCACTCCTGCACAGCCCCCAGCACAGCCACCTTTGTGGCCATGAAGGTGCAGTGGTGACTGCCCATGGGTGGGGACCTGAGTCCCACTGTTTCCATTTGGGGGATCATGGGCTTCCGATATCCAAACACCCCTCCATGTCCAAGGTGTTTACCCCCACATGTGACATTTACTGCCCCTGTATGCTGTCTTGTCTGTCTTCCTACCCAACCTACCTCCCCAAATGTACCTACTATCCTTCCCCAACATCCCACTCTCACCTTAAAAAAAAGGGCAATTTGTTCCCCATAAAAATGTTGCCCCATATATAACTGTCCATTTCACACACATGTCCACATCAACACATGTAATCTGGTCTAATTGGCTTCACAACACATTATTTTTGTCCTCACCCCTCTCTCAGGGTTTGAGTGTCCAAATATGCCTCCAAATTCAGTATATATGCAAGCTGTTGCTGTAGAAGAAATGGACAACTATGGACCTTCCCTACACTCGTCCTGTATATCTATAGCTACTTTCCCTATTGTCTTTACCTCTTTGTGCCCCCTTTTTCACCACTTTCCTATCACACCTTTTTTTTCTTTTCTTTTAAAGAAATGAGTGCAGGGGTAAGTGGGAGTAAGCACTTTTAAGCAGTAGTAAGTAGGTTTAAGCCTGTTTGCTCGGCACTACGCAATGCATACACAGATTAAGCACTTAGGCTGTCTGTAACCCTGTTTATCTGGAAGTTAGTATTGCTTACCACCACGCAAACCCACACAAACCCTCTTACAACTGCTTAAAAGTGCCTTAATCACTCTGTATCCAACATCCCTTGTTCTGCCCAGCAACAAAATAATCACCATTTGCAAGTCTCGAACCCATGACTCTGCAGACCATAGACACAGCAAGTTACTACTAAGCCATTTGAGCTGTAGTTACGTTTGATGTTTTCTCAAATATATCATGCAGCACAGTCATCCAATAGGGAAATGTATTTATATATGTATATGTATGTACATATATATATATATATATATATATATATATATATATATATATATATATATAGATATATATATATATACACACACACATACATATATATATATATATATATATATATATATGTGTGTGTGTGTGTGTGTGTGTGTGTGTGTGTGTGTGTGTGTGTGTGTGTGAAGACTGGTAGAGATGGATAAAGGTTGCCAACCTGGCCAGATAGAATTTTATACATAATTCTATCATTTGTAAATATGAATATGAATCACAGGTTTGTTTTCTTAAATGTAAAGGAATACTGTTACATGTGGAACTGGAAATAAATGTGACAACAGTGCACTCTACTGACCAAAGTAAAGCCTGTGGTGACCCTTTCAAGTAGACAGTGGTACCGAAAAGTCTAGATGAAGAAATTCTTTCTGTTGTTTTAAAAAAGAGTTAAATTGCTAGACTTAAACATGCAAATGTATTATTATTGCTTTGTTTCTTACCAGCTGCAAGATAACAAAAGGGAGATGTTAAGTATGTAAATCCAGTTTCTGTGTGGCCTGAGAACCAGGAAGGTGTAAATGATGATGTAATGTTTAGCAGAACTGCAGTTTCAATTTAAACAGTGAGAACCAGAGATTATTAAGCATTTTGATCTTGGACATCTAACTCAGCACTGCCTGTTGTCTTATCTTAGAAGTGTGTTTTCTTGTAGAAATAGCTAGGACAATAAATATTAGACTAAGTGTTTTTCTGTTAGGTCAGAACTGTACTACTGAATTATTTTAAGTTTCTGTGTGATCTTTGAACTCTTGAATAGCACTGTGGTGTAGTAGTATTGTCTTGTGTTTTTAGTATTTATTATTAATCATTTTAAACCCTTTTCAACTGTGGCTGGTTTATGTATAGATAAATTAAGCTCTAGAGTACATTGCATGCTTATAAGTGATCCTGTACTAAGCCCTTCCAATAAGCCTTGATTGCTTAAGTTGCATTACTGTTGGATAATAATATTGCACAGTAATAATTGGACACCCTTTTAAGGGCCTTTGGGTAACTGATAATTATTAGCTGCTGGTGGCAGGAATTACTACCGTATAGTCTGGGCATAGGGGCACAGCTGGAGAATCAGTGTCAGCCTTTCCCAGGAGTGTCTGTGAAGTTGTATAAATACTTGTGTGTGTGTGTTTGTGTGTGTATGTGTGTCAGCTACTTGCACTGGGTGGACAGAGAAGGTACTGGAGCTTAGCTTGCTGGCTAGGCTGAGATCTTGACCCTATAGCTGTGCCAGTGGGGAGTCTTATTGGGGACCTGGAGAGCAAGGGAGCAACCAGCCCCGGACTGACTGTGATCTCTGTGTGCTCTTAAGGGAAATTGCACTTTACTGTGTGTATTTATTATCCTTTTCTCCTATATGAGATGCCCTCTCTGGTGTTAGTAGTGATGATTGAGACTCTTTGAGTGCTGGACCAGGACATGGGCGTCATAATATATATATATATATATATATATATATATATATATATATATATATATATATATATATATATATATATGTGTGTGTGTGTGTGTGTGTGTGTGTGTGTGTGTGTGTCTGTGTGTATGTAGACATACATGTCTATATATATATATATATATATATATATATATATATATATATATGTCCTTAATAAATATATACATACATACATATATATATATATATATATATATATATATATATATATATATATATATATTTATAGCATTTGGACATCAATCCACACTCTGAACCTCTCACTGCAAAACATCTGACCAAAGGCACTGTAAATGGGGGTGAAGGGGCCCAAAATAGGATCTCTTGTAATTATTGCCGTTATCTCTTCCTCCACAGCTGAACTGATCTGCCTTGCAACAAAATAACCAACACTCGCAAGGCTTGAGCTCAGGACCCTGCACAACATAGCCACAACAATTTGCCAATAAGCTATCTCAGCTGTAAGATGTTAGGATGATTTCTCTAACATATCATGCAGAACAGTCAGTCTACCACTGTGGAAGCACTAAACATTCTAATGATCCATAAACACACACACACACACACACACACACACATATATATACCTATATGTATATATATATATATATATATATATATATATATATATATATATATACACACACATATATATATATATATATATATATATATACACACACACACACACACACACACACACACACACACATACATACATATATAAATATATACATATTTATAGATCTATATAAAGTGAGTATATATAGAGGGTGCACAGCATATCAAACAGTCATTATTCCTACAGTTGCCAACCTTTTCAAATTGTCAGTGTCTGATTCTTTCCTACAAATGAGAATTATTGCATGAAACATATACCCACACACAATGCAAAGGACATGACACCACACTCAGTTTGCATACATATAAATGTTTATTTGTGTACTATTTCAGTTGTGTATGCCATTTTTTATAGCATTTAGGTGTTTGAAATACATAATAACTGATTAATGCAACTCTCAAAGAAAACATATGGTACAGTAATCTGCAAAACATAACATACTTTGCTGTCTAGGCTAAAGCATTCAAGTAGTACAACAGTGAAAAACACATCTGCCATGAAGATGAGAATCAATCAACACTTACAGATGTAGTTCAACAGCCTCCAATTACACTCTGTACTCAACCCCTTGGGGAAAAGTATCAGTTGTCACAATATAAATGTATCCATTACATAACAATGCTTAACTTAAAATGTCACTATCACACTGCCAAACAGAACTGTTTGCAAGACAGTAAGATCTAGCCCACCATTGTTCCCATGGTGAAACATATGAAAATGTACAGCTATATACCTTAATGTTTCTTATTATTGTCATCCCACACATGTTGTAACAGCCTAGGTTAAAACTTTTAACACCTCTCCCCCATAAAATGTCTTACAAGGACATATAACAGTGTTCTGCATACACTGACCTCCTGACTGTACAGGGTCCAGCTGTAGCCCTCCTATATATGGACCTTACCCCACAACTTGTGTGCGAGTCCACAACATCACTGGAATGAAAGCAGGAATGTCAGCACTAAATAATGATAGACCATTAACTATCAACCTTCTACTGCATGACATCTGGACAAAGCCTGCTGTACAGGTGGAGGACAGAGGATGAAACACAGGGCCATATTTGAAATATTGCTGTTATACACTGTGAAAGTTGCTGGTGTTACAGGATTGGTTGCAACATACCCTTACTGAGGAATATAAAGTCAGAAACACAAATGGATGTTTCCATGTACTGATAGCAATCAACGGAGAGAATGCCACTGATATGCCAGTGACAAGACCTGTGTGGAGAACAGAAAAAACATAACAGCCAATCCTCTGGCCATCATGTGGATAGGCCCACAGTTGAGAGCTATGCAGACAGACTGCATTCCATTCAAAACTAGCATGTACACACAAACCCTGTAAAACTAGAAGTATTCAATGCATATAACAGTAATACTCGCACACTGTCCCTAGGTTTGGAACCTTATACAAACATGTAGTTGGCCTGTGTGCACAAGCCTTGTTGTAAGAGGTATAGCTACCTGCTATTTGTAACACTGCTGCCAACACACAGGAAGGATGCCTTCAATACAGGAAAAGTAAAGGGACAATGCCCACACTCTCACTGCATACAACAAAATAAAATGTGTACTGCTACTGATTGTTGCATTGCCATGGTACTGATATGGGTACAACAGTAGGCATGCTTATCACATAGTAATCAGAGAAGTGTACAACTGTGTTATGACACACTGTTCATGCCTACAAGTAACAGCTATATCAACACCCATATACACTGGATATCAAAGTGTACACACCCCTGTTGAAATGCCACGTCTGTGTGTTGTATACCAATGAGACCACAGGAAGTCATGTCAAAATGTTTCTCACCTCAAATGTGACCCATAACCTGTAAAATTTTATTTAAAAAGAAACAAAGCTATTTCTTGGAAGGTGAGCAACCATTGCCAAGTGAAGATGTGATATGGTGTTAGAGTACAAACCAAGACAACTGGATGCTGTATTCATCTCAGTAGGTGTTTACATAACATACCAGTGTTAGGGTGTGCACACATATTCAACTGGCTTACTCTACTGAGTATTACTTCCCATAGTCTGCCCATGCTATGGAATAGACTTCCCATATATGTCAAGCAGAGCACCTCACTGTCCCTCTTCAAGAGAAATCTTGATGAGTGAATGAGAAATAGAAAATTCAACACATAGATCACTCCAGTGGCTTTACTTGACAGATGCACTGAGAACTAAGGTCGGGTGGCATGATGCCAGGGTAATCCCATGGGCTAGTCTTGTAAAGGCTGCAGGGCCATTAGCCTAGTACACACCTATGAGCCTATGAATCTATATGTTTCCACAGGGCAGGTTGTTATGTTTCCTATTGAACTGAGCAGGGTATAGGTCACATCACAGGTGGGGATTATGTTGACGTGCTTTTGTGGGGTCATGTTCCAATTGCACAAGTACCATGCATTATAACAGGGGTGTGTACACTTCATATTCCCTGCAGCTATAAGGAATCAGCAGTACCTAAGCTGTACTGCCATCCTCTACCAATGATAAAGTAATTCTCCTTGGTGGACACCACCAAGACACAAAACACAAAGCTTACAGTGTTATGGTATAGTCTGGATTATTTTCAAGTAATACCCACTGTTGATGTCCATGTGAACAACTGTATGAGGTCCCCTGATCTTTTTTCCTGTTTATATCTTCCAGGTACAATGTCCCAGGAATGCCTGCCTGCATACACACCTGTGGAAAATGATGCTATAATTCAGTTCCTCATAGTCCATCATGCCACCCTCTTTGGCTGCAGGGCCCAGGATCTGCAGGAGAGGACTGACCTGTGGAATGAGCTCATCCACAGGGTATATTATGTCAGCCTGCACAACCCCAATTTTGAGGAATACAGCATTACTGCATGGATCTGATCTGCCATGCCCATCAGCATGCCACTGCAGTTAGGAGGGACCAGCTAGCCACAGGTGGGGGTCATACCATTCAGCTCCCACTGACACATGCTGAGGAGCTCCACACCAGCCTTGGGGCAGCCACCTGCCAGCCAAGTTAGCAAGCTGAAGACAGCATTGTGGAGGAGGGTGCCACCCACACAATGGATGAGGAGCGTGCAGGTAAGGCCCCAGAGCACATTAGTAGACCACTGTTCCTTATCCATTTTCATCTGTAAAGTATCAACATACATATGCGAGATACGATAGTCTGTTGCTGCAGTGTAGTAATGAATAGATGTGCATAATCTCTAGTATTGTGGGTTTGTACTGTTGATGTGCTAAAATACTGCTCCCACCCTGTACCAGTGCCACAGATATGGCTACTGACATTACATCTGTCACACAACCATTTAGGTCCCTCTGGTATACAACTGGGTCAGCAGCCTGTAGCTGATGAGTATGGAGTTGTTTTGTTCAGGTTTGCCAATACACCGACCATGTTATGGCCATGCTATTTGCCATGTACACCTGTAACACACCTACCCATAATGCCCGCTGTACATGTTTACTTATTGTTGCTGTTAACTGCACTGCATCACAGTGGTCACCATGGTGGCATATCAGAAGGGTATGTAAGAGTTCTGCAGTATACCTAACAACCTGTGAGTACAAGATGTGTGGACAGAGATGAACATAATGGTGGGAAAAATGGCCTACAGTAGGGACATATCTGAAACATTACCCTCAGACAGTGGCTACATTAGTGTATACAACACTGTTACAATGGCAACTGTTCATGATCTAAAGAACAGTAACTCACAATACCACATTCCACACCATTTACAACCTGTAATGTGATCCAAACATGAGCAATGAATGTATAATATGGAAACCTATGTTAGGACAACAAATATGGGGAATACATACCTTAGCATACACTGGAAGCATATGTGTGCACACACTCCAAATAACATGTTATTTAAGTAGCTTGTGAGGCACTGACAGCATTCACTCTTCTTGAATACACACCTTCCATCAAATACAGGGCCTCAATGTCACACCAAGTAATGGTCTGCTGTCCAAGAAGTATGTCCATGACATTTGCCCACTCACCTGCAACAGAGGCAGCCATGGCTTGCATGCATCTTACAAACCATGAAATGGATCCCATATCCAAAAGATAGCACCCAGGAGTGGGAAAAGTAGCCTTACCTCACCATTGCATATACCATGGCAAACAGTGCAGACAGTCATGTATGTGTGTATGAAATATGGGACAACATAAATGTAGAAAATAACCAGATGCCCATCCAAAATAGATGACAACACATGTTGCAAACTGGTCATGGAGGCTGCCCAGAAACATGCAGCAACACTGAGGACTTGCAGGCATGTCTAGCAAGTACTGCCTGTGTAGTACCTGTGTCGTCAATTGCCTGGAATCTGCATAATTGTGGTCTGTGTGTTAGGGTAATCGGATGGAAGAGTTGTTCCACAGGCAACATCATCCAGAGATCTCTACAGATAGCATATGCATAACATCATGTCTCCCAAAGGTATGTGTTGCAACGTGTAATGGTGCCATGAGACCAAGGCTGAAACCTTAAGACAGTATTCATAATGCTACATGTAGTGCACAAGAAACACCTCATGCCACCTCAGGGCCACCATACCCATTTTATCTTGCTGGTGCCAGTGTACACCTTTAGGTTTGCTGTTCATTAGCAGGAACTAGGCTGGTAGACATGGCATTTGGAATTTGGAACACTGCAAAATTACAGTCATGTGTAGCCCATAGTTGTCAAACATCTGCAATAAGGCTGAGGATGGGGAGGGGTGTCATCCTGAAACACAACAGTGAACTGAAGCATACATCCAAAGCTCTCTACAAATGGCTGTATCTGAACACAGTAAAGGTTATGAATTGTGTCATGCATAGCCCTGACCCTACAACAATAGTGAGGCCACTGTGTGACCTCCAAGGGTTGTTCACATGACCTGACCTTGCAATCTGGCAGAGTTGGGGGATATTTGTGGGGCAGAGTGACCAAATAATGGCAAGTGAAGATGGGCCATGCTAGTATACCCCTTCCAGGAATAGTGACTGCTGTAGTTAACTTAACAGGTGCTGCAAGAAACCATTGTGTTAAGGGTGTGCACACTTATGCAACCCACTTATTGTATGCATCTCATTCATCATCTGCACAACTAACACATTTATTTGATGATGCATTGGAATGCACAAGTCATATGTCACACATCAGGTGTGTGTAATGTTAACATATGCAGTATTGTGGCCCCATTGCATGCCATGGAAGAGGCTGGCATGTCAACAAGGGTGTGTGCACTCCTCATAGCCACATAAAGCTTTAAAGGTTGTCAATGTAATCATATTTTATTGCTTTGAATGTACTGCTGATGATAAGATCTACAAATTAGAGGTCAGGCATTAACTATTGACATCAGTCCTGATATCATCCCAGGTATGTGTCAGGCAAACACATAGAGTCTGTGAGCAACAGAACAAACATAACTGCCACACATATAAATATTCAGCAATGGTGTGTACACTCATGAGGTATGGTGCACAGTACATGCCAGTGTGTTGTACAGGTGCACAGCAATACTGTCTACATGAGTGCAGTGTGTTCCAGGGGAAGGGGCATCACCTACTAACACAACTCATGCATCACAGAGATGTAAATTGTTGGTAACAAGGATTGAGGGTGGCTGCCATGCGTGCTGTTGGGTGTCATATGTCATGCATATTGACTGTTGGGTAATGAGAGGTCTGTGTAATATCTTTGTGCCACCTCACCTGTAAGTATGTGTGTGTGTGTGTGTGTGTGTGTGTGTGTGTGTGTGTGTGTGTGTGTGTGTGTGTGTGTGTGTGTGTGAGTGAGAGTGTGTGTAGATTACATTTTTTGTTTGCCCCTCACAGGTGGTGAGGTGGGTCAGGGTCCCTCCTGCAGGCAAACTGATGTTAGTGTCCACACAGACTCTGACAATGATGATAGGCATGGTGAGGCATAGGCAGTGTTGTCAGGGATTGAAGCTGTGCCTTCGGTTGACATCCCACTTTTATCCACCCCATCCCTGCACACAGTCTCAATGCCCATACATACCCCATCACCAGTGGCCATAGATTAGGGACATTTGGTGGGTGGTTGCATGGGACAGGACACTGTGGGAACTATGGCGAGTGTGTCGGTACACAGCAGCCATAGCCGGATGACCAGCGAGGTACCACACAGACAGATGTACAGGGGTGCTTGTAGGAGGGCTGCTGGCCATCATGCCCCTGGCAGTAGTGTCACAGCAGGTGTCACCAGATGCATGTTTTGGGCCATCATGGAGGCAAGGGCACATATGGAACATTGCACCAGAGTCTGAGGCTCCAGATGGCTACTCTTTCTGCTGTACTTGACAACATCTGTGATCTTGCAGGTATCCACCGTTATTTTGCATAGGTCCCGGATAGACAGTTGGGTGAGATGGTTGGAATACTTGACCATGTGGTGTCTGTGGTAGAGCATGTGGTGGGAGTAGGGCAGTGGCCACATGGACGTAGGTCAGCAACACCAACAGGTGGAGGTCTACTTTTACATGTAATGACTCACAGCTACTCACATAATGGCAGTAACAGCAACAGCACTGCAGGGGGGGTGCTGTCTACACCACAATGCAGCAGGTCACATGCATGTGGTCCTGGCGAGTCCCAACAGGGATGCAGATCCAGTGGACAATAGTCATCATCAGGGGAGAGCAACATATCTGGCATTCTGCCTGGTAGTGCCCGTGAAACCCTTGGCAGATACAGTTCCCGTGTCCATGGCCAGAGACAGTAGACTGTACACCCTGCCATGTACAGTCTGCAGCTGTCCAATAAATCTCTGTAAAAGGCAGCCACATGGCAGACGTGTAGATACATACATGCACACTTCACCAACACAGCTAGGGCACCTCCATACCTACACACACCACATTTGCATAGCCAATTTAATAAAGAGCCCCCTAACCCACACACATGATGTCAACCAAACAGCTCAGCCTAGGCCTCTGACAAACCTGCCAAAACACCCTGTGCATATAATGATACCTGTGCCCCATCCCTGTCATCCATATCATCGATGCAGGTTCATGCTGATATGGTTCTGATGCACATGGTGAATGTCCTAAGGTTTAGCAATGTAATGCTGCTGAATGCTTTTTCAGCTGGAATGATTAATGCTTACATGTCAGGGTGTGTAGCTGTCCTGCCATGATCTATTATAGCTGTTATTAACACTGACTGATTGTGGTCTCCGTAATGTATTCTGTTTGTGTTCTAGGTGTCTATGTGTCAGCAGGATGTTGGTCTGCTGTCCTGTCCTACAAGGGGTGTAGCACTGTGGTGACTTATTGACTGTGTCATATCCCGGGTACAGCTGAACACAGGTAACAGGTCTGTATAACAGTTATTGCATGTGCCACATGGCTAATAGGTCTGAGGGGTGTACACAGGTGAGTGCATGGTGGGTGATGTCAGCAGCTCTTCTACAATGGACAATTGTAAGTGTACTGTGTAGCACACACCAAATGTCTGTGAATAACACACACACACACACACGCTTTGGTGTTTATGCAATACACAGAGAATACTGCTCACATGGATGTACTTTATTTTGCAGTGAAATCATTTTGGCCCATGTAATTCCACTCAGACTAAATTGCCAAAACATCACATCAGGAAATAATCAGTTTGGCAGTTTAATGTCATTGACAATGGCACTGGCAGGATATATGTCCTCTTCCCCAATGTAGTGCAATCCTGGAGTTGGTAAACGTAGGTGTGCTGGTGTGGGTGGCACAGCCTCCCACCTTGGAGGGTGTAGCTGGTGTAGAACCACACATAGTGTGATTAACAACTACTTAACCTGTTAACATAAACTGTACAGTATAACAGCACACTAAGTGGGGGGGGGAGCCACAACAATAACCCCAATGTGGGTGGCTTTGGCCACAACAACCACACCCATGTATATATACCAACTCCTGTATAGCTGTACAGTGGTGAAGAGGGCATGTACACATCCACTATTAGTTTTGATTGAATATATTTCCACAAGATGGTTGGTTTGAAATGTTACCTTTAGCCAGTTAGTTCTTGCACAAATGATCTCTTGGGACATATATTTTCTGCAAACTGAAGTAGATCCATTCGCATAAATACACACTTACTTCACAACACTGCGAGTAGAACCCCTACCTAGGTACTTATTCCTTCTAATGTGTTTGGCTTTCATTGTACATACCACAGAGCCTTTAGGGTGAGGTGCGTCCCGAGTTTTCTGTTAAGTGAAGAACAACAAACAAGACACATTTTCTATATAAACTCTGGAATTTTTTCCTTGCAACATATGACCTATCTGTTAAATTATTAATGTACTAGCTCATGTCTCTATTCTACAAAGTATTTGCACCACTTCATGTCTCTGTTCTCAAAAGTGTCTGCACCCTCAAGTGCTACTATAACTTGATTATCTTATGTATCTGCGTCCTGAGGGGTACTTTATCTGAATGCTTAATGCTTAATGCTTACTGTGTAAAGTGTAACTTTAACAATGTACCAGTTCATGTCTGAATTTTGAATAGTTACTTAATCCACAAACTCAATGTCTAATATGTAATGTTAAAACCTTACCAATTTTCCTGTTTGTCTCTATTTTTTTTTCTATACCCTCTATATCAATTGTATTTTGCTTAGCTTATGTAACTGTATCATGAATTGCAACTTTTTTCCAATATCTAATGATTTTATTATGTAATGTTGGAGCTTTTCTCCCCGGGTCTCCACTGAAAATGGGCTGTTGAGCCCAGTGGACCCCCCCCCCCGGTCACCAAACTGAAATAAATAAATACATAAATAAATAAATTACCAGGTCTTGCACAGTATGGTAATGGGGGATGTGCTAGGTGTTAATGAACAATACATAGTATGACATACTGTCATATACACATTGACGAACACATACAGTCATAGACACATCTGACAGTCCTGGGTTTAGCAGTGCTACCTTGTTAGTGAGTCAATTCTGTTACAGAGAATTTGCACACAGCACATGCATCATTGGGCTGGATAGTGTAATCAGTTACATGTATGGTTGATGGTGACAGTGGTCCTCATTCAGTGGACCTTGGGACATATACTAGGGGTACCATTGTGTAAAGACAGTATACCCAGCACCCGCACCCCACATTGGATATTGTACTCACTGAAACCCATGATAATTCTCTGACATACCCACAATCACACATTGACGAGGACTGCAGTGCAACCCCTTGTCTATCTAATCAGTGCTACTACAGGGATATGCCTTTATTGCACATGCCACAGGGATAGTAGGGTGAGGGTTTGTTATGATTCTCCTAATGTCAGCAGCATTACTATCCCTTATAATGTATGGCAAGGTTTATTGTATTTGGAGAATGTGGCATCAGAATGCTGTCTCCTACAAATATGCACACTCATACACATACACACACTTGCCAGGACTCAGAGGATAACCCACACTTATCTCCCCATTTGTAGAACAGTGTTATGCTGGTACTGCAAGCTCCAGGTAGCCCATAGGGTGAAGAGTGTAACAAGGTGCATGTAACATCAATTACAACAGCAGCCATTTCTAAGTATGGCAATGGTGGGTGTAGTGGGTTTGAAGGCCCTCGGGGTATTGTCAACTACAAGTTTTCAAACACACAGACACTGTTATTCTCAATAATGCACACTGATACATTTGTCAGTACTGGGGTCCATAGGTGCAGGTGTTCCTAGGTGTGTACCAGGCTAATGTCCATGGAGAGATGAGAAGAGTAGGGCATGTGGGTACACTGACACCATGCCACCTGACATTTGTCAGCAAGCTATCAATCAACAGATGCCACTTGAGTGATCCCCAAGGTGACAGTTAAATTCAACATCCAGTCATCTGGTTTTCTCTTGCAGAGGGCCAGTGAGGTTCTTCAATTAACATGTATGCAACATATATTACATAACATGACCAGTGTCTGGGATAGAGACCTGTACCCAAGCATGTTCTGTTGACTGCGGTAGTCTGGTTGAGGTATCCATGCCATGTGGTGCATACAGGGTGGGGTTTCCTAGCTGTGGTATTCATAACTCAGCTGGGCAGACATGTCAGTGTCAGTCAATCATAGATTTATTTATTTATTTTATTTTTATTTATTTTACATTTGTTAACCAGGTTAGTCTGACTGAGCTTTTGGCTCATTTTCAGCAGAGACCCGGGGAGAAAAGCTCCTCAGGGAAAAAAAAAACAGTTTTTAAAATTTAAAAACAAAGTATTAACAAACAGCATTAGGCTCTTTTCAGCAGCAACCCAGGGAGAAAAGCTACTCAGGGAATACAATTTTTAAAACAAAGTATGAACAATCAGCAAAAGAATATGAGACTTGTTATAAACAAAGTATTAACAATCAGCAGAAGGATAAGAGACTTGTTACAATATCATTTTAACTACTTTGTACAAAATAAATTAATAGTTAGGAAAGGATTTTGAAACCAGTTACAGATCCCTTTAAATGGGTAGTACCTAATTGTTTTGGAGTTTAGAAAAAAAGGAATATTCAAAGCTAGTTGAAGATATAAGGGAAACAGAGTAGAGGTGACCTTTTTGACAGACTAGATAAAATAGGTTATTTTGGAGCTGAAAGAATCAAGTTTGTTTAGAGAGGGAGGAAGGGAAGTGCTGGAAGAGGTAGGAGTACAAGTTTAGAGATACATTTAGAGTGAGGTGGTGAAATAGGTGGACGAATAGTGGTTTCAGGTTGGATGGCTACAGTGGCAAGACCATTTTTTTAGGCATTTCCTTATGGCTTATTTGAAGCTCTGGCTATGGTGAAGGGACTTTATTTCCAAGGGGAGTTGGTTCCAGGATGTAGCTGGGTTATAGTTATAGTTATAGAGAAGACATCCTATTTTGGTTTTGGGTTTGTAGATGTGTAATAATTCTTTGTCTGAGCTGTGTAGAGTCCCAGCAGGGGAATATTTTGATATGATGGAGGAGAGGCTGAGGCAGAAGGAGGGTAGATAGAGGATGGAGTGAATGATTTGTAGTTGATATAGTTGGAGCAGATGCGGGAATTCTACCCATTCTAGTCAAAGTGGTGTGACTTGTAGGTTTGGTTTGCTGCAAATCTGGGGACCTTATTGTAGGTAGTTTCAAGTTTGGAAATAAGTGTAGAGTTTAGGTTTGTGAATATGTGACAGCTGTATAGGAGTGTTGGAAGTAGTAAAGCATGAGAGAGTTTTCCGGGCTGTGTTGGTTACGTATTTCTTGTTGCTGAAGAGTTGTCCAAGTTTCTGATGAGTTTTTTTTAATAGAGTTAGTAATATGTAGATCAAACTTAAGCTGATCATCAATTGTGACACTTAGCAATTTAGTACTAGGTTCAGCTGAGATGGTGGTGCTATTGCTAGATAAAATGGTAAATTTACTTTTGAGTGAGGTGAGGTTTTTGGGGAGGAAGAGTAGAAGCTTAGTTTTCTTTGGATTAAGTATTAGTTTGTTATCACTAAGCCATGTCTCAATGGTGTGGAAAGATGCCTGGGTAGTTGAGTGGAGGTCAGTTGCCTGTAAGCAGCTAAGATGGATACCTGACATCTGCATATCTGTACAGAGGATAGACAGAAATCAGCTAGACAACAGGTTATGCATTAGGATGAATGTTTTGACAGATATCTGACACTGATAGGTATGCCATTACTACATGACAGCAGTCCTCAATGACATGTCCTAAACACATAGTAGTCTATAGTTAATATCCACATATCAGATCGATATCCAGTACGAGATACTTAATAACAACAGCTCACACACCAAGAGCACAGTAGTCAATACTCAGAGTCCAGTTTTGCATGCAGGGGGTGTATGGTTCCAGTACTACAATCTGCAATCTACTCTTACTTGGAAATGCACTGTTAAAAGTAGTAATGTAATGATACAATACATGGAGGTTTGACTGCATATAACAAGTGATACTACCCATGTATGAAACACATATAAAGAGAAAAGATTGTTGTATTAGCCATGTATACTCAGGTGTCAAATAGAGTATACTCACACCCCTTGCTACTGTAATGACAGCACATAGAAGCATGTTATGTACATGGGATTAAATACACATATTAAAGATGTCATTACCCTGCTATTTTATCAGACTGGAATGTGATCACTGGTTACCAGGGCTGAGCTATTTTAGCAGGTGTAACCATTGTTTAAATGTAAATATTAAGCAGATTTGCGAACTTGTAAGTGAAGCTGACATGATACAAGCACCTATTAATTTAACCATATGTTAGCACCACTTACCATCATGCAAACCCACGCAAACCTGCTTAAAGCTGCTCAAAACTGCCTTAACCACTCTGTATCCAACAGTCCTTGCTCTGCCTAGCAGCAAAATAAACAGCCCTTGTAGGCTTTGACCCCAGGACCATGTACACTATAGTCACAGCAGTTAACCACTAAGCCATCAAAGCTTTGAAGATGTCTGTTGTTTTTCCAAATATATTATTTAGTACACATACTGAATAGTAGTGAACAACTGCTTTGACTATCACAATTGTTTAGTACTTGTAAGTGAAAATAATGTTGAATCAGTCATGTTTTTATATCTAAATATACACATATCAGATAAATATGGTGTGATACATCATATCCAACACTCATGTTTACACATAAGTATATACATATGTAGATATATGTATACATGTACATACACACATATATAGTTATATATGTCCATAACATGCAGTGGAGTCATACCTCAGTACCATAAGTCACAACCTCTTAGTGCAAGGGAATGTAATGTAAGTATTTCAGGTATAAATGTAGAATGTAGAATGTTGCTACAGTAACAGGGGTTGTGTCAACAGACATGTGTAGGAAGTCACTTCTGATACTGACATGTATGCCATCAGTTACTGACTGACATCATAAAATCATCATAGTGAAGTGCCACTCAAATCACAGTAATGATTCTGTGGAATACAGCAGAAATATAACCAATAAACATGGACAGTCTGACACAATCTGGTCAGTCCAGAGGTTTACACAGAACTCCTTAGTACAAGATGTGTGGACCAAGCCTGACAAAGAGGATGTTTACAGCCACGAAAATGGGGATATCACACAAATAGTGGAACAGATAAGTGTGTACAGTTGATGCATTCACACCCTCCTGTCTGTCCTAACACATATTAACCAGAGGAGCAGAAGTCCCAAGCCCACATACTTCCCACTAGTTAGTGACATACATGTTCACAGCATCCCACTGCTTTTTCAGAAATACACAACACATATGTTGGCCAGGCAACAGTACATCTTAGGTTCATAGGTTCATAGGTTCATACTAGGCTATCTGCCCTGGGGCAATTATAAGCCTGGCCCGATTCTGTATGGCTTACGCCACCCCTTGATTTGAGTATACTGTGCCCTTTTTAAGGTTTAGTTTACTGTGCCTCTGTCTAATAGTGACACGGGAGTAATCCCTGGGACAAACCTATGATCCCCCATCCACCTATCAAGATTCTTCTTGAAGAGATTCAGTGAGGTGCTCTGCCTCACATGAACTGGAATTCTATTCCAGAGTGAAGGAAGCCTCAGGGTTATGAACCTGTCCCTCCAGCAAGTTCTATTTATTTCTGTGCTGAGGTTCAAGTCCCTCGAGCATGTGGCTCTAAGGGATTTAGATTTACTGAGGTGGAGCATGTTCATTAATTCTGGATTTGACATAGCTTTGTATGTCAGGCATAGATCGCCTCGAAGTAGGCGGTATGCAACTGAGTAGAGCTGGAGTTTTTTTAACCGAGCAGCATATGGCATCTGTTTGAGACCCTTGATCCTCTTGGTGATATACTTTTGGGATCTTTCTAATTGCTGCAGGTGTTGGGTAAGGTACATCCCAAAAGGGGCATTGTATTCTATGATGGGCCTGATGAGGGATGAGTAAAGGGGCACGATTACCTCTCTTGATCTAGATGTGAAAGCCTTCGTGATGAGGTGGGCTATGTAGAAGGTCTTTCTAACCACTTTGGCAATGTGGTTTTCAAAGGAGAGATTGCTATCAACTTGGGTCCCCAGGTCCCTAATAACTTTCTCTGTACTTAATGGGTTTCTGCCTATGTGGTAATTTGTGGGCACATTGTTTTTGCCAAAGGGTATGACTATACATTTTTTGGCATTTAGCTTTAAACCATGGTGCTGGCACCAGTTATCTGTCTCTGTGAGACCTTTTTGAAGGATGTTTGTGTCAGCTGGAGAGTTGATTATGGCGCCCAGTTTGCAGTCATCTGCGAACTTGGTGAGCCATAGTCCTCCCACGTTTGCCTGTACCTCGGAAAAGTATATACCGAACAAGAGTGGTCCCAGGACAGAACCCTGTGGGATGCCACTTGTGACCAGTTTCGAGTCTGACATGGCTCCAGCAACTCTCACTCTGTGGGTTCTGTCTTTGAGCCAGTTTGCAACCCATCTTGTGACATAGGGGTTTATATTTAAGCTGGATAGCTTATCTATGATGCCCGAGTGGGGTATTGTGTCAAATGCCTTTGCAAGGTCCAGATAGGCTGTGTGGACTACCTTCCCTTCATCTATGGCTTTGGTGACTGTTTCAAAGAAGTCAACCAGGTTCAAAAGGCAGGATCTGCCCTTGACAAAGCCGAACTGGGTAGGATCTAGTGTCTGTAGGTCCCCAATGTCTTTGTTTATGAGCTCCATGATGATCCTCTCCATAGCCTTGCAGACTAAGCTAGTCAGGCTTATGGGGCGATAGTTTCCAGGGTCCATAGAGGCTCCACCTTTGTGGAGTGGGACCACTGTTGCTGTACGCCATTCTGTGGGCACATATCCTGTAGTGAGGCTGAGATTGTATAGCTGTTTTATGTGAGAGATTAGTTCCTCTTGGAGTTCATGTAGGACGCAACCTGGGATGCTATCTGGTCCCATGGAAGCAGTGTTTTTTGCTTTGGAGAGAGCAGCCTTCACCTGAGCATCAGAGATGTTTGAGAGGCAGCCCTCTGCCGGGATAGATACTTGCTCTTTTGGGGGGGGGGGTGGAGAAGTTTGCACTGAACCTGTCTGCCAGGATATTGGCAATGTCTGTGGGTTCAGTGTATTTTTTGTCATTTACAATCAACTCAGAACAAGTCTGGGAGTTGCATCCCAGGTTTCTAATATAACTGAAAAAAGCCTTATGATTGTCTTTGTTGTCCTGTGCAATTTTTCTCTCGAAGCTGGCCTCGGAGGATTTTATGAGGGATTGTAATTTCTTGCTAGTACTGATCAGAGATGCTTTCCCTATTAGGGATTTTGCTCTATCATGTAGTAGCTTCCTCCTTCTGTTGTACAGTTTATTTATGGCAGGGGTCCACCAGACTGGACGCCTGCCTTTGGATGATTGGGTCTTGGTTTTGTTTGGGATAGCATGATCCATGCATTCCTGGAGATGTCCATAGAATGTGTTTATACAGGATTCTGCAGTTTGGGCCATAGTTTCCACTGGGCCTGGGGCCTTGAAGGATAATTTATGGTCTGATCTTACCAATGAGGGATATACTTCTGGTGTGGAGCATAGCGTCCCCATGTTGGTAATGATCAGGTCTAGTATGTTGTCCCCTCTTGTGGGAGTGGTGACTAGTTGTTCCATAGCATTTGAGTTTATAATTTCCAGGAACCTTTGGGCTAAGGTGCTGGGGCTTGAGTAGTGCTCCCAGTCAATGTTTGGGTAGTTGAAGTCGCCCAATATAATGGTGTTTGGAGAGATCTTCATGTTCTTCAGTGTTTTCAGGAAAGCCGAGTAGGATTCCTGACTTTGAGAGAGTGGTCTGTAGGATGCTATAAACTGAAAAGCAGTCTTGCCCACTGTTAGTTGCACATGGATGGTCTCCGATACTTCGTGCAATGCCACTAACCTGGAGGTGTGGATATCCTTGATAAATATGGAAACTCCCCCTCCTGTTGTGGTTTGGTGGTCTGCAGGATGCTATAAACTGAAAAGCAGTCTTGTCCACTGTTAGTTGCACATGGATGGTCTCCGATACTTCATGCAATGCCACTAACCTGGAGGTGTGGATATCCTTGATAAATATGGAAACTCCCCCTCCTTTTGTGGTTTGGTCCGGGTTTTGGGGCCGAAAAGCATGATATGAGGTATAGCCTTGTAGTGCTGGGGTGCTCTCCGGAGCCTTGAACCAGGTTTCTGTCACTGCACAGATATCGATGTTCTCCATACTGAGGAGAGCTTCGAGTGCGTGCATCTTGAGGTTAAGACTTCTGGCGTTTAGCAGCATTACCCTTAGTTTCTTGTTCCTTGTGCTGTCTATGGGGGTGGGTTTGACTTTTGGGCCTTGCCTAAAAATGGCACTATGGGGGTGGCAAGAGCCTTTGCCAATATCTGAAAGCCCAGTGGTGACAGGTGCAAGCCGTCCCTAGCGAAGCAACGTGGCTTGTCGAGCATGTCATCCCAGGCTGACAGACACTGGATCCCCTTTGAATGACACCAAAATTTTAGCCAATTGTTAAAATCGATCATTTTGTCTTTGTACTGTGGCATCATTCTAGGTGAGGGTAAGATGCTGCTCAAGGTCAGGGTCATACCAGCCTGGGCTACATGATCAGAGAGCTCCTCTATGTCTCTTTTCATGTAGTCCAGGGAGGTACGTCTCAGGTCATTCACACCAGCATGTACAATGACTGAGTCATATTTGTATTTGCTTTGGAGTGACCTGAGTGCTTGCATTATGTGGCGGATCCTAGCACCCGACAGGCAGCTCACCATGACCTTCTCTTTATTCAGCCTGGTGAGCGGGACGTCAGTGTGTCTGACAATAGAGTCACCTATTACAAGAGTATCAGGTGTGTTATTCAGCCTTAAGGGCTGTGGCTGCTTGGCACACTGATTTTGTGGGCTATGTGTTGTGCATGTTTTGTTTTGAGGTAGCGTTTGCTTGGATGTCTGCTTTGGAGGTCTCTGTTGCTTAGGTAGATTTTTATTTAGAGCCTCCGAGTATGTTTTTGTGCATTTATGTGTTTGGTTCACTGATGTGGTGGGACTATGTGATACTGGAATTGTGTTGTGTGAGGTTACCTTCTCCTCCTGACTGGTTACATCAGTTTTGAGATGAGAGAGCTCAGCCTCCAGTTTGGCTAAATCGTTGCATCTCTCACATATATTTGAACCTGTTTGGAGGAGGAGAGGGTTGTCCGTGTACATGAGACAGTTGTAACATTTGCCTCAAAATTCCCAGATTCACCAGCTGGACTGGAGAGGAAACCATTGACTGACCTTTGGACATGCTAGAGTAATATAGGTAAACTGAATTTAAGACGGACCAATAGAGGACATCTGACAAATATCTGGATATAACATCTTACTAGGTAAATACACTGAGCTGCTAGGCATAGGTTCATAGGTTCATAGGTTCATACTAGGCTATCTGCCCAAGGGCATTTATAAGCCTAGCCCATAGTTATGTGGCTTTCGCCACCCCTTTAGTTTGAATAAAAACTATGCCTATCATTTTTCTGTGCCTCTGTCAAGCAGTGACACTGAAGTAATCCCAGGGGTATATCTGCGATCTCCCATCCATTGGTCAAGATTCCTCCTGAACAAGGCCAGCGAGGTGCTCTGCCTCACATGTACCAGGATTTTGTTCCACAGCATAGGGAGTCTCTGGGTGATGAATCTGTCCCTCCAGCACGTTCTATTTATAACCGTGTCAAGGTTTAAGTCTCCGCCTTGTGGTTCTGAGGGATCTAGATTTTTGAGGTGAAGCATATTCATCAAATCTGGGTTTGACATGGCCTTATATGTCAGGCACAGGTCACCTCTGAGCAAGCGGTATGAGACTGAATAAAGCTGGAGTTCTTTCAGTCGGGCAGCATAAGACATATTTTTGAGACCCTTTATCCTTTTGGTGAGGAACTTTTGGGGCCTTTCAAGCTGCATCAGGTGTCTGGTCAGATACATTCTGAACGGGGCATTGTACTCAATCATAGGTCTAATGAGTGATGAGTACAGGGGGACGATGACCTCCCTTGATCTAGATGTGAATCCCTTCATGATCAGGTGGGCGATATAGAAGGTTTTCCTAACTACTTTAGCAACATGAGTGTCAAACGAAAGACTACTGTCAACTTGGGTCCCCAGATCCCTGATGACTTTTTCTGTGCTCAGTGGATTGTCACCTATATGGTAGCTAGGGGTAACCTTGTTTTTCCCGAAGGGTATGACTATGCATTTTTTGGCGTTTAACTGGCATGTCACAAAGCACTGTGTAAACTACAGGCAGACTGTCACAACACTGACCCAAGTTTCCTATGGGGGAATACATATGTTCTTGCAAATATAGCAGGCACTACAGGCATGTAACAGCATGGAGTATCAGACACCAGTATGAAAGTGCATACCCAGAACCAATCTCAACACAGTCAGAGTCATATTATGGTAAGCCTAATTAATACTACAGTACATGAACTGTGTGAACAAAACCATCCTAATATATGCCACTCACACACTAACCCTACATATACTGGCACTGTTCACAGTGTAGTCTGATGCCTGACTGTGGTATGGGACATGTCTCAGTCTGGCCCTGTAAACATATACGCTGATAGGGTTCCAGAAACTGGAACAGCATGCAATGTCAGGTAGAACAGAACCAAGAACACTGACATCTACCACAGTCAATACACAGGCCAAGCAACATATTCACAATACACTGCTACACAGTATTGACACTCTGTCAACAATCACTATAGGTACAAAGACCTCACTACTGTACAGACTACAACAGCATGTCCAGGTTTTGTCCTCAAATGTAAGGCCTACTATAAATAACATGTCTATCAATCTGATATATCACTGGCTTCTTATCAGGAATGATGTCAGTAAATAATGATATACTGTACATATGCACCTCTTACTGCATGACATATGGACAAAGGATGACTGAATTGGGGACAGAGGCATAAACACAGGGCCAATTTTGACATATTGCTGTGATAAACTGAGAAACTTCCAGGTGTAACAGGGTTTGTTGTGACATATCTCTTCTGGGGGATATGAAGTCAGTAACTCACATGGATGTCACCATGCACTGACTGTAATCATTCCAGTATGCTACTGCATTTCTAAAGATAGGAAATGTGTGAGTAACACACCAAATCTAAGATTCCAAACTCTGGCCAGTCTGCAGATAGCCCTACAGGTGAAAGTTTCCTCAACCACATAACATTGTCATGCCAGACTTTAAATCATGTAGAACAGCCATATCTACACAAAACCTGTTAAACCAACATTACTTCAAATGTAGAACAGCACTACTTACCTTCTGTCCCCAGGTCTGGAACATCCTCCTCCTGTTTGTTGGCCTGTCTCCACAGTGTATGTTGTAAGCAGTATTTCTAACTAATCTCTGTGATGCTCTTTGTTAGACACCCACATGAAGTCCTGCTCACAGTGAAGGAAAAGGGACAACACCCACATGACGTGCTTAGGTATAGGAGTGTGTTTCCATGCAATTGGCTATAGGAATGATACCACAGCTGTTCCACATGCACTTAGCAAGTGGGGGACTCCAATTCGTGCAGATGCCATCAGCTGATCATGAACATTACCTACAAAACTGAAGCTGCTGCCTATGCAAAACAGATGTACTTTTCCACATCCACCAAAGAGGGAGAGAGAGAGACAGACAGAGAGACAGAGAGAAAGTAAGAAAGGAAGGCAGTTAGAGCCAAGCGTGTTCCTGTATGATCCATGGGTGGAGAGTGGTATCTGGATATTATAACAGTTACCTATACTGTTTACTAATCCTTGCTGTCACAAAGTAATTGCACATGGCTGTACACATTTATGACTGAGGACTGTCTACAACAACCTCTACAGTGTTTGAAAACTGTTGGCCTTGTAATGTGGACAATGGGACATATAGTTCCTCAATATAATGATGTAGCAAAACCCACACTGCAATGGATCATGTCATTACACAATCACCCCAACCCCCACACAGGATACTGATAACACACACACTTACCAGTACTGTGGTCAAACCCCCATCTGACTATATATTGCTATTACAGTGTTATGCAGTTATTGCACATGCCATGGAGGTTATATGTTGGAGAACTGTCCAAAGGTATCTTTGAAGATGAGTGACATCAGCAGCAGTGCTAAAGGAGGGGTAAGGGAAGTGTAGTAAGTGTGAATGTCCACAAAATCAGGTGTCAACAAAGACACACACACACATGCTCACAGAAACACACACATTATCACAGCTGGCAGGATCAGGATTAGAACTCCTACCCAGCTAAGTTATTACACTACAGTATTACACAGTTATAGCAAGCACCACAGAGCTTATAGGGTTGAACCATAGCCAAAGGGTTATTTCAAGGTGCATGACAGCAGGTATGCTAATGTAAGGAAATTGGAGGTGTAGTGAGTGTGAATGGCTTAAAGTCATTCATCTACACACACAGACACACACACACACACACACACACACACACACACACACACACACACACACACACACACACACACACACACACACACACACACACACACACACACACTCACACACACAAACACACACACACACATACACACACACACTTGCCAGTACTGAGATGCATAGGTTCATTGCTTCGCAGGTGTATAGTAGTTGAATGGGCCTGAAGGCTGTACAAGGCTAGGCAGATGAAATACTTTGGCATCAGGCCACATGACAATAGTCTCCAGTGTGGCTCAGGAGTGTAGTCCCTGTAGTGGTCCCCAGGGGTGGGTATTGTATTCACCATCCACTCATCTGGGTTACTATTGTGGGTGGCTAGTGATGTGCACTGTTTCCCATGTGTGTGATCTATATTGCATAACATGGACACTATCTGGGTTGTGCACATGTCCCACATGCATGTTCTTTGACATGTGGAAGTGTACTTGAGGTCTCTGGGGCATGTTGTGTGGACAGATTGTTATCTTCTGATGTAGCATTCCTGAACTCATTTGGTGAGACATGGCTATGTAACTGAGGTTGTGCTTGCACCTACATTGACAGCATGATACAGGTATTCAGTGGAGTTAGTGGCATCTGTCCATACAGAGCATGTGTATAAGGCACGGTATTCCCTTTGTGGGTTATGTTTGCAAACTCTTCAGTTGTTGCAGGCGTCCAGTGGGGAACATAGCAAAAGGGCCACTGTACACATTTATTTGCCTACTGTGGGGATGGAACAGGGTGTCATGTCCTTTTACTTACTGGATAACACACACTCATTCAGGAGATGTAACACATCAAAGTACTTTCTGATGTCAGTGGCACTGTTGTGGTCAACAGGCATGTAGTCCACTGCAGTCACACCGTGGTTACCATCTGTGAGGCAATACGCAGGCAACTATCAATATAGTGGTTGTTGCTTAGCCAAGTGTGTTTGGGTATGAGCCGTGGGTGGAGAGTGTTCTCTGAGTAATAAAAACTTTGCCTATATTGTTCACCAATCCATAATATCACATGTAGATTGTCTACACCAACCTCTCTGGTGTTTGACATCTGTTGTCCTTGTAAGGTGAACATTGTGACATATACTAGGTCCTCAACATAATAATTTAGCAAAATCCACCCCACAATGGATCCTGTTATTAAACAATCTCAGCAACTTCTACACAGGATACTGATGACAGACACATACACACACTTGCCTGTACTGAAATTCAATCCCCTGCCTACCTAGCTATGTAGTACTGCTATAGTGTGCCACATTTATCGCATGCACCATGGAGCTTATAGGATGGATGTCACCCCAAGGTATGTCTAAGATGAGGAACATCACCATTCCTTGTAAATACTGGCATTGGGTGATGTAGTGGGTGAGGGATCCCAAAAAATAATTGTATCCTATACATGCATTTACATTTCCCAGGGGTGAGGTTCAAACCACTATCTAACAATCTTTACAGACCGTTATGGTCATACATTTACCCCATGCACCACTGACCTTACAAGGTTTAGGATTGGCAACAGGTACTTCTAAGGTTGATGATATCTGCAGGACTGCTAAAGTCAGGCTCTGAGATGTGTACTGTGTGTAAATAGGGCCAAAATCTTTGAAGTACAGACATATGTACACACACAAACACTTACCACAGATGAGATGCAAATGTATACCTATGTAGTTAGTGCTACTACATTGTTCCGCATGTATGGCTTGCGCCATGGAGCTTACAGGTTAGAGAGCTCTCCACAGGTATCTTTGAAGGTGACTAACATCAGCAGCAGTGCTAAAGGAGGGTTTAAGGGGAGAGTAGTAAGTGTCAATGTCCATAAAATCAGATATCATCAAAGACACACACACTCTCTCACACAAACACATACAGTTTCATAATTGCCATCTTTGGGATTAGAACTCTGACATAACTAGGAGGTGACACTACAGTATTATCCAGTTATCGGAAGCACCACAGAGCTTATAGGGCTGGCACTTCTCTAAAGGGTTATTTCAAGGTGACTGACATCAGCAGACATGCTAAAGTAGGGCAATGGGAGGTGTAGTGACTGTGAATGACCTCAAAATCATTCATCTCAACACACGCAGTTTCACAATTGCCATGTATGGGATTAGATCTCCTACCTAACTAGCTTTTTATACTAAAGTATTACACACTTATCACAACCACCATGCAGCTTATAAGCTGTGATTGGCCAGAGGGTTATTTCAAGGTGACTGACATCAGCAGAAGTGCTAACATTGCAATGAGAAGTGCAGTGTGTGTGAATGGGCCATAAACCATTCCTCTGGAAACACACACACACACACACACACACACACACACACACACACACACACACACACTCAGCTACACATAACTTTACATTTGACAGGACTGGGTATACAAATGCTGGATAAATACTGATTTGTACTATTATGTTACACAGTTATCACAAGCACCACAGACACTATAGGGCTGAGGGCTACCAAAAGCAATGTCTACAGTGATTGACATCAGCACATCATGTGATATTGGCCAATTATATGTGTGGTGGGTGGGACAGGCCTCATGATGGAAATTTCTCTGTCACTGTCTGACTCTCTCTTCCCCACATCTCTGTGTGTGTATGTTTGACATATTGTAGTGTGCTGGCCTTGGATATGTGTGAATATTCCTATCCAATGTGTGTGCAAAACATGAATGGTGTACAACGTGGTGTGTGTGCACAGACATCTGCGACTGACAGATATGTATAGTAAACTGTGTTGTCACACATGGGCTTCATTTTTCTAAGTGTATGAGCATGCCCAGTATGACCTTTTTTATTGAGTGTGTGAATCCATTCCAGGTAGATTGTACTCCAGTCCAGGGTTTGGTGTTCTACACCTACAGCTAGCAACCTGTTTCTGCAGGATATCTGTAGATAGGTTGACAATATGGAGTCACAATGGGCGACAGATAGTGGGATACTGTAATTATTGTGTCTGTGCTGCTTGTGTTACATGGTTGGTGTTAGCAGAGACATTCAGACATATGTACTGTTTTACACTATAATGTATGATGTCATCAACTACTGACAGATATACTTATTTGCTCACAGTTATTTCCTGGGAAATATAAGCTGAATGAAGCTGTGTCCAGTATTATGGTCTGCAACCTACATATTCTTGCACTTGCATGCCATTCTGGAGGGGTAGCTGCAGACACTTGCTGATGAGTCTGAGTAAATGGTCCAGCACCTTGGTACTGTGGTGGCTGAGAATCCCCTGCTTATACATATATTGATGTAACAGAATGGCCATAACCTTCTGCGGCCATACCTCTCAGCTGTACAGATTCACCCAGGTTACCCAGAGGCAGGGCTCAGTTCCTCTTCACATTATGGTTTATGAGCAGGTTTGTAGCCACCCATTACTGGGTTTACAAGCAGGGGTACTATGGGCACACATCAGAGTTTTAGACTTCATACACTCCATGACATCCATGCTTCTACACCCCCCACTCTATTATTCTATCCTCTTCCTAACATTATGCGAGCGATATCTGAGAGGTATCCCTATAGTTGTCCCTTCATCCCAGCGGTATTTAGGGGTTGGTCCACAGTTCATGCAGTAGAACATGGGCATGCTAGTGGGACTTGTCAACATGGCCTTGCATTTGTGTTCTGTTGACTGTGTTATATTGTTAGTTGGGACACCATGAGATACCATACATTGGTAGTATGGGTGAGACATAGGCCTTTGACAGAGGACTGTAGGCCATTTGGTAGTAATGCAGGCCATCTGTAGCAGGCCAGTGTACTCTGCCACTCCTGCATTCCCAGGCTGCGAGCCACTGTATTCCCCTGGGATGACAGGGTAAGTGTGAGAGGTGTTAATGGCAATAGTTCCTGTCCATATTGATCCACTGGTCTGGATGCTGGCAGGGTGCTGCTTACAGCTAGGGACACACCTGCATGGGAAACCTCTTCATCATGCTGCATTCTGCATGTATGGGAATACCCACAGAATGCAGAATGCTGCATTCTGTGGGTATTCCCATACAGAAGTGGGGGTCATACTGTACTCATTCCCAACAGCAGGGATATGACCTGTGATAAACCTGTGGCTGATGGTGGAGTGATCTGAGTGCATGATATGGAAGCTTTTTGCAGCTGACTCACAGATATACCTGGGACATTCCCCTTATGATGCCTTGTGCGAGGACATAGGCAGTCTCTCATTACTTCATACCTGTGCCTTTTGTGGTCTGCCACTGATTGGCCAGACTACATCAGTATTCCATACTATACAGACAACTAATGTACTGCTAACCTGTATGTGCAATTCCAAAGGTGTGTGCAGTTGACAGTTACATTTTGTGTACTCTGTCTAGAGTACTTCCACCTGAGTACTGTGTGTATATCTGTGCCCACATTCATGGCATTTCCATCTTTCAGACGTTGACAGATATCGACATCTGGACAGTGAATATGGATGACTACTGACATGGGTTTTGCTGATATGCATTGTGGTTGGCACTGCAGTTGTCAGAACATGGCCCTGTCATCAACAGTACTGGCCATAGGCCACTGAGACACAACCCTCTATACCTACATGCTGACCACTTCTAGGCAATATTGAACACACAACAACCTAACACCCAGACCCCCTGCATATTGTACACATGCTACAATCTATCCTGTAAATTGGGCCAGCTCAGGTAATCTGTGCTCCACTGTTATTATATATGTTACTGCATTTTTACATAGGATTGTGAAGGGGGGGCACACCTGATGACTTTAAACATTTGCTATGACTGTACTGGTATTTCAGGTAATCTGTTGGCTTCCATTCCATTTTGTATTCTGACCTATCATCCAGACTAGAGGCATATCAGTAGAGTACAGATCTTAGGTTTTATTGACCTACATTTCAGTTTCAGACATCTTACCCTTCAGAACTAACACACAACTGCCAGACCTGTTGTAGTCTGTCTGTGTAGGTCTGGGGGGAGGGCTGTTCTCCATTGCCATCAATTGGAGGCCATAGCACAGCCTTTCTTTATGGTCATCTACACCTGTCCTGCTGGCTGAGGCTGGTGTTGGGTATGTGAGCCATACTGACATGCATGTGTGTGTCATATGGACACACATTTGGTCCACCACATGGACTGCAGTGGGATTTGTCACCTTGTCTAGTACTGCCTACTTTGTTAATACCAGTATTTGTTATGGATTTCATGCTGCCCATATAGGTGTCCACTATCGGCTGCCATCCCATTCAGCCACCCGATTCCCTTGTATGCTCACATCCATACCATAGATACAACTAGCAGAACATACTACTCCATTCAGCAATTGATAGGAAGAGTGACTTACCTTGTGGCTGTGCCAGTATTGAGGACAGTGCTGGAAGGCTGACTATGTCAGATGCGCATAGTACACTCCCTATACATAGTAAAGCACAGGTAGTGTTATGTTTGGCATCCCTTTTACTGTATGTGTGAGTCAGAGAGAGGTGTCATTTCCTGGGTCCCTATTATGTCAGTGTATATGCTATGTGTTGCCTCTTTGCCAAAACCAGGACATACTTAGCATGCCTCCTTCTGCCTACATGGGCAGGCTCAGGTTGTTCCTCCTCTGAGTCCCTTTGTGCCTGTGATGCCTCTGGCAATGGTGGGGGGCTGTGTGGCCTTGTCCCGTGCTGTTCTTGCAGGATCATATTCTGTAGCATGGTACATACAATGAACATTTGTGTACATGTAGCTGGAGAGTACTGCAAGGCTCCACCAGATGTGTCCAGGCTGCAGAACCATCCCAAGCATCCCAAGCACATGTTCTATTATGATTCTGGTTTGTGCGTGTGCCTCATTATGGAGTTCTTGTTTGGGTGTGTGTGCATTTCTGATGGGTGTTATCAGCCACAGCTCCAGTGCATAACCAGCATCCCCCACTAGGTGGCTATATGGGATGTCCCCACTGGCAAATGTCTGGTACAGCTGTGTCATATGCCAGATGTGTGAGTCGTGACAGCTTCCAGGGCTGCCAGCACACAAATTCAAGATAATGCCCTTGGCATTCCACACAACCTGGCAGTTGATGGAGGCGAAGCTCTTGTGGTTTATGTAGACCCTACTCCACTCGCCGGGTGGTGCTTTAATTTGTATATATGTGCAGTCTATAGCACCCACTACCTCAGGGTATTCTGCTATTTGGTGGAAAAGACGCATATTGCTGGTCAAAGCCTCATGGGTGTTGAGGAAATATATGTGCTCACCGGCATGTGGTAACATGGCATCCAGGAACTGGTGGAGTACCCTAGAGATCCCCATGATATCCCCAGTTCACGTTTGGAAGGTACGTGTGGCTAGTATTCTTAAGCCTACACATACCTTGGTATCCACTGGGATGGGTTCCCCTCTGTTGGTTCTGTGTGTGAGGTGTGACCGGCACAGCTCAACAGTTTGCTGTAGAATGTCCCTGTCCACACTATAGTGCTCCACTACCTCCAGCTGATGTACCACCTGGTAGGTTACACTGGGTCTGTACACTGTTCTGCTTCTCCTTACTGTGGGTTGGTCATCAGCATTCACATCCTCAGCACCCTCAGTCTCTTCCATATATTGATGTTTGAGAGCAACAGCAGCCCCTAACATTTTGTTAGTTTTGTCAGGTAAAATTTCCCCATCTTTATACACCGGTGGTGTAGAGTTTGTGGGAAAAACCAGAATGAAAGGTGTTTGCATAGTTTATAGTAGTGTGCTGGGCTGCTGCCTGTGTAATTGGCTGATTCTGATACATTTCACCTGCCAGCTATACTAGTTCTTTTTGATTGCCTTTCTACTGCTGTTTTCCCTTCCCATCACCTTCCTGTTTAAGCCCCGAGGCACGCCGCACATACCCAATATTCAGATGTGAACAGAGCTGCTATTTCCTGTGGTTTTTTTTTTGTTTGTTTGTTTAAAACCCGGTGCGCAGCACACACACCCATTTAGGCAATATAAACACTGCTAGGCAGCCTCAGACACACTCCCTTCCTTAGCTGTGCTTAGCTAAGGGCAAACACAGGCCACAGAGCTCCAATAAGCTTACAGCATGCATGACACTCCCCCTTATGAGGTCATCTACCTCTTATACTTATACCAAGATGTTGCTGCACCTACACAGTTGGGTGCAAGCTAACACCTAGAGGAATACTGTGATTCAGTATCAGTACTCTCATTTGCATAAAACATAATGGTAATTCATAGTTACCACACTCACACTGAGCTTTCCCCCTTAGCAACTACTGTTCTCTTGTATTGTTTTCCTATGCATGCCATTGACTATCATGGCAAAATGCTGATTTGGGTTTAAAAGCTTTTTTCCAACTTTTTTCTTATTTTTCGCTGCCCTATGCTTAAATAGCCGAAATCGGCCAAAAAATAATCGAAGTTATTTTTTTATAATTTTGCAACTATTTCCCATGCCAATGGTCATATATTTAGCCATTGGCATGTCTACTACATTGAACACATGCTTTCTTTGGAGCTGTCATGTCTCCGTTTTGTAATTTGCAGAAATGTATTCAGTTAGTAACCAAATACATTTCTGCAGGTTACACTATTCCTGAACAGACGCCTGCCTGCTTCCTGGATTGCTAATTAACCTAATTTGCATGGTTTTCACCAGCAAATTGGGTAATTAGCATATAGCAGCTGTGCCCATACAGAAATAGTGTAGGAGCACTCGTGCATGTCCCGGGAGCTCGTTCCTGGATCGCTCGTCGGCCATATTGCCTGCAGCAGCTCTTTCACTATTCCTGCATTCTGTGCAAAGCTTGCTGAATCCTGGGGAAAGATTTAGAGTCAGCTATGGACACTTTAAAAGTTTCTAGTATATTTAATCCCCCATCCACCCTTCTTTACAACTTTTTGAGAGAGTCTGTGATTTGGACATTCGTAGTGTAAAACCTAACAGGAAAATTAATAATTTAAAAGATATTGAGATCGAGAGATTAATATTATTGAGTAACAACAAGGAAATTTGAATAAAGAAACCAGACAAAGGGGGTGGCATTGTCATTTTGAATGTGGCTGATTATAATAAGAGTATGAAAAAAATCCTTGCTGGTAGAGCTTATGTAAAAACCTCAAAAAACAAGTCCACAAACTATGTAACCAAACGAGACTATAGCAAAGAAGCAGCAAATTGCAAGTTTAACAAAATTTAACCATTTAATCCGTGTTAAGCACTTTCTTCCCCCAATAAAAGGGACTTCAACAGAACAAATTCATACAATCCAACCCAGCCATACATAGTCACAAAATTAATCAATTAAAATTACTAATGGTCACTAATTATTTAATAAAATAATTACATCAAATAATTAACCATTGAATTAATGCTTAGTACAATGATCTTAAAAAACCCAAACCATTAAATATATGGTATTCACATGAACATACCTTAAACTTTAAAACCTCCTATATATTCCAAAGTTTATTAACTGGTATTATTAAAACAATTAATTGTATAATATCTGTTAAGGTGGGGACATCAAAATAATTAAAACTATCCTAAAATATTTTTCATTTTTAAAATTCAGGAAATGCTAACGGCTTCATTTATTCCTGGATATTCTGTTGCATTGCATCGCAACTGCCATCTCAATTCACACACATCCAAGTGTACGTCTATGCATTTTCCTTGTGGATCTTTTCTAAATGCTGCACAGTCAAAAACTTAAAGGTGTGATCCTTATATTCCTTAATGTGCCTGGCAAGTGCATTTGTCATTCTACCATGCTTGATGTCTAACAGGTGTTCCCCTATTGAAGAAACGTTCAAACACCAAACAGACCAAGCAACGGATTTCCAAAACTTCTGAGGCTTTATTATCTTAAAAAGTGACGTAAAAACAAGTGGTCAATGCTCCAAGTTTTTGAGTTAACAAACCCAAAACACGAAACAACACCAAGTAAGTAAAGCGCTTTTCGTTCAGGTTATACCCGAACTTCTTTAGACAACCTGTATACATCTTAATTTAGTTTAAATAACTCCTTCTATACAATGCATGAATCAGGACCAGGCTCCCACTTGCCTGTTCAATGGCAATCCAGTTTTAAAGAGGAATGGGTTATAAAATCAACAAGTTGCTTAATACATTTTCAATTTCCAGAAGTGGCTAGTACCTACATGTTTATTTATTAAGTATGAAGTACTTGGTTAATCAAGGTGCTTTACTCAACTTTTTAAGGAGAAACATTTTTTTTTTTTAAATGTTAAATTTTAATTTATACTTATTATGTGTTGTTTACATCCCTAGTGCCCATGTATTTGTTCGTTATATACAGAAGAAGCTCGATCTCAACAGTTCTCCTTGCCCACCCCCAATAGTTAAACTAAATGTTATACTAAATGTTACCCAGGTGTATCCAAAATAATATCACAATCTGTCCAATGTTTTTTACCCTCACTCCATCTTATACCAAACCCACAGGTCAAGTGTGACATATAACAATGGGTTTGTAAGGCAAGTCAGAGCCCAGTATGTCCACAATAAAACCATTGGACAAAAGACTAAATGGGAAGAATAGCCCAGCCACAAATTTTGACGGGCCAAACAGTTCCAGTTTTATTAATCAGGGTACCTCTTGGGTGAGGTGGAGGCACTAAATGGAAATGCTGCTTATTTGGGCGCGCAACCAAAATACAATCGTAATTTTAATCAAGACAACCGAGAGGACCAAAATGGGTACCAACAACAGCAGCAATCAAAAAACTACAAGGGGCGGGGGGTACCAGTGAGCAACTGGACTCCGAACCCCCAATACCAACAACAAAAGAGGTGCAAACCCCCAATACCAATAACAAAAGAGGTACAACACCCGCAGCAATGTGTACTAGAACCTGCCCCTTACAAACTGGTTCTGAACAAAGAAGGTGATTTTACGATTTTTAATTACACTGACTTTTTAATAGAACCTGAATTGGTGGAGTTGTTAGCGAAAGGCTTTACTTTTATTCCAACTGAGAGGTGTAAACTAGCAGAACTCCTTATTGATTTTAAACTTTTTGTTCGTAAATTGAACCTGACTGTATTATTGGATAATTCATCTTATAGTAACAATGAGTTGAGAGTGGCTAGTACCTATAATCCACCAATTCACCCTACCATTGGGTTATTTGAACACCTATGTGAACACGAGTTGAGGTCAGTAGTCCGAAACTACAATGGCCACATGACAGGGGGTAACATTACAACACATGAGAGACAACTTTTGACAGCATTTTGTAAACTTCTGATTAGATCTATGAAGCTGGACAAAGGAGGGGGTTTAGTGGTTATGCACAGGGATGACTATACAAGGAAAATGGTAACACTTTTGGAGAAGGATACTTACGAAGAAGTAAGTATTAACCAAATGAACGGGGCACATAACTAGATCAGGATGTTCCTAAACAATCTTTTTATTGATGGACTCATTGATAGTCAAACGAACCACTACCTTACCCTATTGGCCCCAAGAACACCCCAATTGTTCGGCATACTTAAGATCCACAAAAATTTAGTAGACCCTCCCTTTAGAGCATTGGTTGACGGAAGGCAATCCATCACCTATCCCTGTGCCAAATTAGCTGATGTCATCTTGAAGAAGTATATTGAGGGTGAAAAGCAAATTTGTAAGGACTCATGGTCCTTCTTAGAGGAAATCAACTTGGTTCAGTTTTATGAGGAAATTATCTTCCTTACAGTTGACGTTTGTGACCTGTACTCAAGTATACCTCATAAAATTGGGGTAGAATGGGTAGTAGAACATATGAGAGCAAGGGGAGCCCCCGACAATGAGACCCTGTTAGTGGAACAACTACTGGATATAATTTTACAGAACAATTACCTCCAATTTAACAACAAACTTTATTTACAAAAGATAGGTGTAGCCATGGGGTCACCAGTGGGGGCAAGTTTTGCTAACCTTGTCATGGCTTATTGGGAGACTAGGTTTGTTCTTTGTAACCCTCGGTTTAACGTGGTTAGGGTCTATAAGAGATTCATGGACAACATTTTTATATTACTGGAGGGAGACAGACAGGTAGAGGACGAACTGGTGAACTTTTTAAACCAATCAACATCCTTTCTTAAGTTTACTAAAAATTTTCAGGAGAACAGAATTAACTTTTTGGATATTGACTTGTGTAAGGACACACTTAACAAGAGGTACACTGCTGGGATTTACAGGAAAAGTACCTTTTCAAACTCTTTTTTGCATTTTACTAGTGAACATCCAATGCACCAGAAAAAATCAGTAGTCAAGGGCCAACTGGTGCGAGCAGCCAGGATGGTTACCACTGAGGACGAGTTTGAAAAGGAAAATAAACTTTTGTTTAACATGTTTTTACACAGGGGTTACCCAAGTAAATTTTTGACCTGTATTTTTGAAGAGGTAACCAGGAAGAGACTAACAGGAGTATACAAACCCATTTTGGGTCAACCAAACCCAAGTACTATGAGTATTGAACAAACTGGGCCAAATTTTACTGACCAGGAGTCAGTAAGATTGGAAGGTCATAGTCCTAGGAAGGAAGTTTTGGTTGAGAAAAAGAGTAAAATCAAGAATAACTACTTGTTGGCCTTTACCTTTACGTACACCCCGGCAGCTCCTGATATACAGAGGGTGATCAGAAAATGTTGGTTTTATTTGTCCTTGAATAAGGACATTTTTGACCAAATAGGGGAACACCCTACCATCAGTTTTAGGCGGGGTTGCAATTTGAAACAGCTCCTTGAAATGAACTACAAGGGAAGGAGAATAAAAGGAGGTGGGGGTACCCATAAATGCGGCTCATGTAACCAATGTGCATACATTGAGAGTAACTGTAGATTTAAAGTTAGGAATGAGACTTTTTATACCAAAGGTACTTACAACTATAATACCAGAGGTGTGGTCTACCTTGCGGAATGCCAGCTATGTGAGGCATTTTACGTTGGAAAGACCGACCGTAAATTGAAGGACCGTATTTACGAGCATATTTACGCTATTAGTAAGAAGAACTCTAATAATGCATTGGCTCATCATTGTGAATTGCAGGAGGGTCACACTTTTAAATTTAGGATTATATCACAAATTGACCGGAACGCGATGGGTGGGCATGGGGCTAATGACAACTTACTTAAGTTACTACTAGAAAGAAACAAACTTAACTGGCAGCTCAGGTTAGGTGCATGTGTAGAACCAGGGCTAAATGAGTCTTGTACTATTGCATGTATATTGAAATTAAGGAGTTTATTTAGGTAACTTAAGGAACTTAACTCTAGGATTTAACCTCTTGAACTAGTTGGGGATAATTAAGGGGTACTACCCCGTATTTTAGGTGATAAGGTTAGAAGGTGGGGGCGCCCAGAGGAAGAACCCGACTTTGGTGGATATTACTAAAACCAGTATAGCGTGCAGGTTTTATTGTGGGCATACTGGGCTCTGACTTGCCTTACAAACCCATTGTTATATGTCACACTTGACCTGTGGATTTGGTACAAGATGGAGTGAGGGTAAAAAACATTGGACAGATTGTGATATTAATTTGGATACACCTGGGTAACATTTAGTTTAACTATTAGGGGTGGGCAAGGAGAACTGTTGAGATCAAGGTTCTTCTGTATATAACGAACAAATACACAGGTGCTAGGGATGTAAACAACACATAATAAGTATAAATTAAAACTTAACGTTTAAAAAAAAAAAAAAAATGTTTTTTTTCTCCTTAAAAAGTTGAGTAAAGCACCTTGATTAACCAAGTACTTCATACTTAATAAATAAACATGTAAGTACTAGCCACTTATGGAAATTGAAAATGTATTAAGCAACTTGTTGATTTTATAACCCATTCCTCTTTAAAACTGGATTGCTATTGAACAGGTGAGTGGGAGCCTGGTCCTGATTTGTGCATTGTATAGAAGAAGTTATTTAAACTAAATTAAGATGTATACAGGTTGTCTGAAGAAGTTCGGGTATAACCCGAACTAAAAGCGCTTTACTTACTTGGTGTTGTTTCGTGTTTTGGGTTTGTTAACTCAAAAACTTGGAGCATTGACCACTTGTTTTTAAGTCACTTTTTAAGATAATAAAGCCTCAGAAGTTTTGGAAATCCGTTGCTTGGTCCGTTTGGTGTTTGAACGTTTCTTCAGTTTGTGGACGTTTATTGGTGTTTGTTAGGTGTTCCCCTATTCTATTCTTAAAATATTTACTATTTTTTCCTATATAAAATATAGGACAATTTTGACACTTTGCCATGTAAACTACATTTTGGGTATTACAATTGTAGTGCCCATTTATCACTATTGGTTTACCATTCAGGAAGAACTTTTCACCTATTTCTAGTACATACGGACAAAATGTACACTTGCTGCACTAAAAGTCCCTTTTATCCTATTAGCACCAGTTCCACTATACTTTTTAGTCTTTTCTAATATATTTTTAAAAGACCTGTCCTTTTTTAAATGATTTTGGGTAACGTTCCTACGTTTTGCCCCACATTGCTATCAAAATTTGGTATATCACAATTATTTCTAATTATTTCACTAACCTCATTGGCGTCCTGATTAAAAGTGGTTATGAAACGAGTACTATAATCTTCTCTTATCTTCTCAATGTCCAAAATGGGTAATACTTAACTTCCATCATTGTTACTCCTTAATATGGGCTTATATATCCCTGTACTACATCTGTGTATAACCTCTCCACTAAAACATATGCAGGATGAAATCAATCTCTTCCAAAAATGTTTTTGTCAGAGCTCACCATCCTCATAGCCCATAACGCTTTACAATGGACCTTTTTTGGAAATGTGGATGTCCACTAGAAAAATATAAATATGAATAAGAAAATGTTGGTTTTCTATGAATTCCTGATTCTAATTCATTATTTTCACTATTTATTGTTAAATCCACATCCAGATATGATATATTTAAAATGTAGGTTGATACATGATTAACAGTTTTGATTTTCCTTGAGAAATATTATCAGTCAACATTTTTCAAAGAAATCATTGTGAACCATAATAGGTTAACTTAAATATATAGTGGGCATATTTTATCAGTCCTGGGTCAGATTATCACCATAGTGTATTACAAAAAGCAAAAAAAAAAAAAATAGTTGCTGTTAGATGTGGTAGAAGGAGCAAGTCCTACTTCATGTGGGAAGAACTGGTTATAGCAGTTTGCGTTGAACTGTAAGCAAATAAAGTTTCTTAGTCAGAGTGTATCTAATGACTTAACATCTGTTGAAGAAGTACTGGAAATGCATATTGAAGTATTTTGAGAGGAACTAGGTACAATGCGTTGTGTAAAAGTCAACATTCTGATGAACAGAAATAATTCTCCAAAGTTATATGAGCCAACCCTTGTCATTTGTGATGAGAGTGAAAGAAAGAATGTTTATCAAAAGCTCATTCAGCTTATCAACAACATCAAGAGCTACGATCAGAAAAAGAAAATATTATTATTTCAGCAAAACACAATGAATAGGAGCTACCTATTAATTAAATGTTAAAGAAGGAAATTTCAATTTTTGCATGTGTTGATTGTTAACTCTAAACCAAGGAAGTACTACAAAAATATGGTTCCCCTTCAGTATATTGACTTTTTGGAAAGTCGAACTGCATATGGTTGAGACCATATGCTCGACTTTACAAAAAGTTGATGTATTTGTGCCAAAATTACAATACTGGGGATCAGAGAATTTACTCTTTTCCCCATTGTAGTGTGATCTCAAAGTTGGTATATATAATTTGCAGGGAAATTTAGAGTGCAGGGCGGCTTGCCCCCTCTGTAAAAACACGGATTTTGGTTGTCTTTTTGCTTTTTGACTTTGCAGAACGTTGATTATATAGTCTCAGACATATGCAGTTCAATGCTCTGTAGCATCAATGCTACATTATATGTTATGTTATGAAGTCTGAAACTGACTCGCCTCCAACTATCACACCAGACAAAGTCTTAAAACCACTATCAAAAGCTAAAATTGCTGCATCACTGGGTTGTGACACAATTGCTGGATGCATCTTAAATAGCATGAAGCACAATTTAGCCCCCCCCCCCCCCAACAACACTGTTCAACCTCACCTTCCATACAGGTTTTATATCAAATAAATGGAGAACAGCTACAGTCATTCTCTTGCATAAGGGAAGACCTTCCACAAACCCAGAGATCTATAAGTCTGATCAGCCTCAAACACAAAGCCATGGAAACACTTATGGAACTAATCAATAAGGACCAGAGAACCTCCAAACATTGGACATGTCTCAGTTTGGATTCATCAAATCCAGATCACGCTTACTCAACCTGGTAGACTTTTTGAAAAGGTCACCAAAATGGATGAAAGTAAAACAGATACACACTGCATACCTCAACTTGGTCGAAGCTTTTGACACAGTCCTGCACTCAGGTAAAGGTATAAAAGTTAAATAAACTAAGAATAAATGGCTTACTATTGAAATATTGGCACTCAAAATGCCGAGTGTGGAAAAGCTGAAAAAAAGACCAAAAAAAAAAAACAGAGCGAATCTCGAAAACTACTCTTCTCTTTAAATTTTCTATTTGAGGGGGACTGAAGTTATATATAACAACTTCATGATAACCATATCTCAGAGTAAAAGGAATATTCCAAGAAATAAAATCTCTGACTTAATATATGTAAGTCCAATCTTTCGGCTATTCAGTCTCTGAGTTTTATGACTCACTCTAGTGGGCCACAAGATTTCATATGGTTACAGGAATAAGCCCCTTCATCATCCAATGGATTGCCAACTGGCTCACAGATCAGACACAGGAAATCAAAATGGCAGAAGTGACCTCCACAGAGCAATCATTTCCCAGTGGAGTCCCCCAGAGTTCTGTGCTGGTAAATTTCCTTTTTGGCATCTACTTTTTGAAGTAAAAGCCAATAACAAAGGGCTGACTAAGTTTGAAGATTACTGCATTCTAGATGCAGTCATTAAATTCCAAAATGACTAGGCCAGCCTACAGGAAGGATTGTCCCAAATAAATAACTGGTGCCAAAATCATTGACTAAAACTAAATGCCAAAAAATGCATTATTGTATCTTTTGGGAAGTCACCTACACTGGGTAACTGCCATGTTGAAAATATCTCCTAAGAGATGATCCAGTTGTTCAGGATTTGGGAACTTATGGGACAGTGACCTAATTTTTAACCAACACTAAAATCTGGAAAAATAACTCCCTTAATGATAGGAGCTCTCTAATCTAAACAGGAACCAAGAGGACTAATTATTGTAGAATAAGGCCACTTATGAGGTCAAGATAGCCTCAAGCATTAAAGACAACCAGTAGGCCTTCTACAGCTATGTCTGAAACCTCAAAGGCAGCACATATCAACATGCTGAACTAGTGGTCAATGCCGCTGCCTTGAGTGAGCAGAGCAACACAGAATTTGCTGGCTGACAATTTCAGTTCAAATTTCACCCCTTCCACAGTCCCCCTACCACCCACCTGTGAAATAACTCCTAGCCTAACCTCCTGACTATAAACAGAAAGCAGGTCCTGGTAGTGCTTGATAAGGCCAAAAACGTATCCTCAGTGGGCCCCAACAATACCCTGGGATGCCTGCTAAATTGCCTGAAACATGACCTATAAGGACCAATTGAGTCAATTTTCAGCTATCATTTCAAAAGAGACTTTGTACCATGAGAACAGAGAATTGTAACAGTTATCCCATTTTACAAGCATGGACCACCAACTAAACCTAGAAACCATAGACATTAATCTGACTAGTCTAATATACAAAGTCATGGAATGAATTATCCTAAAAATGGTCAACAAAGATATAGGCAACCTTAAGACACTGGACCCAAGCCAGTTTGGCTTTGTCAAGGGAAGGTTATGCCTACTAAATCTGGTGAACTTTTTTAAGAATGTCATCAAGGTGTGGATGAGGGAAAAATGGTGCATATCATCAGCCTGGACTTGGTTAAGCCATTTGATAAAATGCCTCACTTGGGTATAGTTGACAAACTCACTGAACTGGGAACACCCCTCTGCATAACTGGCTGGATTGCCAAATGGCTCAGAGACAGGACCCAGGAAGTCAGGACTGGTAATATCACTTCCATCGAGACACCAGTCACCAATAGGGTACCTCAGGGATCAGTGCTGGGACTGCTCTTATTTGGCATCTGCTTCTTGGATGTAAAGGCTAATATCAAAGGCCTATGGCTGACCATGTTCCCAGATGACTACAAATTGGGAGCTATCACAGCCTCATCCCATACCACAAACATCTAACAAAAGGGTATAACACAGGCAAATGACTGGTGCCAAAGTCACGGACTAAAGCTCACTACTAAGAAATGTCACGCAGGCTAATTATTCCATCGATAAGACACCCTTAAAAGTTGACCCAGTAGTCAAGGATCTGGGGACATATGTAGACGGTAATCTGATCTTTGATCAGCATGTGGCCAAGGTAATAAAAAAATCATTCTACATCACCCATCTTATAAGTAAGGGCATGGCATCCAAGAAGTCATAGTGCTACTTTATTTAGCCCTTATCAGATACGTAATTGAGTATAATGCCCCCTTCAGCATGTACCTGATCAGACTTATGCAACAGCTGGAATGCCCAAAAAGCATCCTTATGAGAAGAATCCAGGGTATAAATACATTGTCTTATACAGATCACCTTAAGCCCTATCTCTGTTCTCTGTCTCTTACAGATGACTGCACTGTACTATTACTGGCATACAAGACATCCTTGGATCTGCTCCCATGGACCTTTTGCACATCTGCAAAATGAACAGCATCAGAGCCACTAGATTCAAAGATTTAAATTTTGCTTGTGACATAAATAAGATATGTTGGTAAGACAGATATGTGTCTCAGAAAATCCCCATGCTCTGGAACAGGCCTGCCATCCATGTGACATGGAGTCCATCCCTTACCCTATTTAAGCATAACCTTGACCAATGGATGAGAAACTGGAAATTCACTATGGCCCCCTGCGTCTCTGATAAACAGAGGCAGACAGTAATGCCCAACCTAATATACCCTCCTCCCACATAGTCTCTAGAAACTTCCAAAATAACATACCCCCTTCTAATAAATGCCCATGATACATAGGACACAACTGGGGTGGATTACATGGCTAGGCTTACAAATGCCCTTGTGGTCATTAGCCTATTATTTACCTAAGATCCTACAAATATGTCCATTGTCATAAGAAAGCCGTACTATCTCACACAGCTTATAAACAGAGGGACTGTGTCTAGATCTATGGATGCCATTGTCCCCCTTTACTCAGCTGTCATTAGGCCAGTCATTGATTATAATTCACCTTTTGGTATGTATCTGTCCAGACACTTGCAACAACTAGAATGTCCACAGAATTACCCTGCTAAAAGGATATAAAGGCCTAACCAATATGTCCTACATGGACTATGTCAAAGCCCTGTCACTATACTCAGTATCTTACAGACTGCTAAGAGGTCACCTGCGTCTGGTATACAAGACATCCTCTTACCTAATACTGATGAAATTACTGCAAATCATCAAGTCAAATGGCATCAAAAAATACTCTGTCTGAGGAACTACACATCTTCTGCAACATCAACAGAATGTTTTATAGGGACAGGTGTATCTTGCAGAGGATACTGCTGCTCTGTAATAGACACTCATACACATAAAACAAAGGTCATCCCTGTCCATATTCAAGCACAGCTTGGATCTATGCATGGGAAACAGAAATATTTACCCCAGGTCTGTATCCTAAACTACTAATGAACAGAGGCAGCTCATAAACATTTTATCCCATGTATGGGTTCCCTCAAATTAATTATGGTATGATGCGAGTTATTATCACTAGGAGTAATATATGATTATATAGACCATGGGATGAATAAGGCTAATGCAACAGCAAATGGAATAGGTTAATTTGAGCACCAAAAATGAAGTTAATAGATTTAACATGGCCCAGAATGGCAGCTATCCTAGTACTTGCCTATGGACCTATGATATAGACCCATATATATATATATATATATATATATATATATATATATATATATATATATATATATATATATATGGGTTCACTTCAGTTGATCTAGTTTCAGAAATCTCGAAACTCATATGGTGGAGACCATATGATCGAGTTTTCAGAAACTCGAACATCTGAAGGGGGGGGGGTAAATGAAGTGTGTATGTGCCTTATGTGAGGGATTCTGTAGGGGGGAAAGCTCTCTGCAACCCTGCTACTTAAATATACAAAATCAGAGACTACAGAGGAGAACAGGGAAATCTCTCATTCTGCAGTGTCTGCAGAAGCGCTGAATGTGAGATTTCCCTTTTCCCCACTGTAGTGTGATCTTGGAGTTAGTATATTTAAGTAGGGGGGTGTGGGGGTACAGGTGGGCTTGCCCCCTGCAAAAATGTCTTTAAATTTTAGTGGTTTTTTTTCCACTTCTGATGTTCGAGTTTCTGAAATCTCAAACATATGGTCTCGATCATATGAGTTTAAAGATTTCGGAAATTAGATAATCTGAAGTGAATCCTTGATCATATGAGTTTCCAGATTTTGGAAATTCGATCATCTGATGTGAATCCATATATATATATATATATATATATATATATAAGTAATAATAATATATAAGTAATAATAATAAGTATCTGAAAGTATTTATCAGAGTAAGTCACATCTTAAAAATTCGCCTTTGGATGATATTGCCTCATGAGCAGTGCAAGCAATGGATGCCAAATTGCTATTCTCAGATTTGGGGTTCTAAAATATTTCATTTATACATAATACATGCTCTTCAAGTATAAACATGTAAAATCATGTATGTAAAGGGAATAGGTACCCTTCAGTGAAAATTACATTCCTGAATGCTGTTTTACCTGATCACAATTCCATGAAATTACAACCCCAGGTATAGTTTTCTCTGTAGCAGTTCTACTGCTTTTGTGACTATGGCATTAGTACATATACATATAAGTAAGGGGGTGTGAGGACAAAACTCCTCACATAGAGTTTGCATGATGGCTTGATCCTCCCTGCATAAAACTGCTTTAATAGGGAATCCAGTTATTGTCTCAGCATGTGCATGTTTCATAAATTTGATTAATCCAGTTTGCTGACTGAGAGGATAGACGTCAAGAACTTGTGGGTGATGACACATAAATATACCATTCTTCACTATTTATGTTTAAAAGTTACACTAGCTACTGAAACAATGATACTTCACAAAAGGAGAAGATGCCACATGGAGGTAATCTTCAAGAGTGCAGGGAGAGAAATCTATAAGAAATTAACTGTAGCTGTCAAACATGGATTTCTTAGCTCTTGCACTGGCCTTCTTTTATGCAGAAGAACTGTGATCAACTTAAGGTGCAATTGTTACAAGCCTGTTTCATTCTTAAATCTTATATTACTGTAATTTAGCACAGAGGCTCAGGTTTTGAGCTGTAGTTTCTGTGGTGTAGGATTTGATTCCCACAGCCCTTATTTGCTTCCTGTGTGACCTTTAGCAAGTTACTTAACCAGATATTGGTCCTGAGTCACCCCTGAGAATGGACTGTCCATCCAGTTGGCCTACCTGACTAATAAACAGACATTATTATATACATGGAGAACAAGTGTTTAGAGACAGAGCAATGGACAGCAATGGACAATCCGGTAAATGCTTTTAATATATTAATGTGCTGGCTATGATCTGCCTGATATTTAAAATTCAGTGTAGCCCAGACGCATGATACAGTGGCAGAGAATGATCATATTGTGCAGAAAATATTATGTGACTGAACTGAAGTAAAGTAAAAATAGTGAACCAGGAAGAAGGATTAACAAACCACGCATTAGTGCTTCCCTGCACTGAAACAGAATAATATGGTGTTGACTGTGACCAGGCCAACTGGAAAGATAAAATATATGAACAGTGAAAGACTTTAAATAAATAACCTCCATATCATAAGGTTGACAGAAGTAGCTGAAGTATCTGATAGTTTTAGATTCTTGTGAGCATGAATTGAGGGTATACTGAGGGGAAAATGCACACAATCTCAGCTCTTTTCTGGAAGCTTATTCCAAGATCTCTGCACTGCATTCAAAAAGAACACAAATATACTCTGTTCATCATGCAGCCATTTGCAGGCAAATTTTATATATGCAGCATTGGCATATGTTTACTGAAACCAAAAAAAAATAAAAATTCAGGCATGCTTACATATGCCACCGATATATGCAACTCTTTGCCAGCTGTTGAAGGAGACAGTTCTGGGGTGCTTTGCAGGTGCTGAGGTGCTCTGTTGGCAAACATCAAAGACTGAAGCAATACTAATCTGATGAACTGTATTTGTACCCAGGCATGCTGTCCACTTTTGTCACAGTGTTAAATAATAAAAAACAGTGCTGACAATATTCTGAATAGCAATCTCAATATAACACTCTCACACTATCTCCCCCTCACCAAACCCACAACAGACAAATGTCACCTATATATTTTTTGAGTCCTCCAATATGAGTTATGTAAATGTCAATTAGACCTACGAGTGCACAGCTAAGGAATGTCAAATTAGAAATTCAGATGCTGGAGTGGCTTCTTAACTATCGCAGACATCTTAACTCTTGCATTGACTTGTGTCTCTGAATTTCATCCTCACAGTATTGTAATTATGGTTTCAAGTGAAGTATCAGGTTCAGTTGCATCAGTCTGTAAAGGTTCACTGTAATCCATTTCCTTCAATCAGTTCTTCAATATGATGAGTGTTCCTTTACACTACTGGTCTCAGCTAATCACTGTGCTTTCTGTAAGTGATACATGTCTATTCCTTCAACACAGAAGGAGACTAGATCAATCTTTTTAGTAGCCACACCTCTGTTCTACTTGCTAACTCTTTCAGTTGTATTTCAAAGGCATACTGAATATCATTTTTGAATGCCTCTTCCTTTGTATGCCTGGCATGCTGAAATTTTTGGAAGAATTGTCTGTTCCACAATAACTCCTAGATTCGGTTTGATCATTTTACACTTTGTTCTAACATGTCTGCTCAACAGTAACTCTGCAATTAGACTTGGCCCCATACAGCAGAGAGTTTTATTTATTTATTTATTTGCTGTTTGTTAACAGGGGTAGTCCACTGAGCCATAAAGAGCCCATTTTCAGTGGAGGCCCGGAGAGAAAATCTCCACAGTAAAACAAAGATTGCATATTAACAGAAGTGTTGTAGTAACAAGAAAAGTTAATAGAATTCCTATAAAGAGATTATACATACAATGTAATATATACATAAAATATAACATTAGTAGAGTTTATACAAATAGGATTAAGAAGAGTTATACAATTTGCAGTAAAGAAGGTTTACACACAATGTTATCTGTACAGAAAGAATAAAACATATCTAGACTTTATACACAATATGATTCAAGGATAACATATTAGATAATGGAAAGCTTTGCCATTTTAAGTATAGTCATAAATTGGAGTAGTTTCATGTTGGGTGGTTAGTAGAGGATCGAGAGCATGAGCATTTCCAAGAAGAGGAGAGATAAGAGTGTAAGGAAGACTTAAAAGTGGCATGGCTGTGGATAGTTCTAAGTGATGGTGGAAGGGCATTCCACTTTTTGATGAGGGAAAAAGAGAAGATAAGCTGTCTGTGTGAACACTTTGGCTTGTACACCAGGAAGAGAATTGTGTTGAGGGACAGAGCCATGACTACACTCAAGGTGGCCTGTGTTTGATTAACAGCTTGTGTATCTGAGGAGCTGGTAGGTGAGTGATGGCATGCACTTAGGCACACATCCTGGCTGATCATTGGTGGAAGCCAGGGGTAAATTGGGGAGCCACTGTCCAAAAGGGGAAATAGGCAGGAGGTGGGATGATAAGCCAGCATGTTCTCACTGCACATATGCCTTCAAATGTCAGTGCTTGCAGTGGGTAGTGAAAAGATGGGGTATAACCCCAAAAGTCTTTCCAGCAGCAGTATGATGCTGCAGCAGTGCCCTCAATCTCTTCAAAGGCCCCATAAATGAGTCCGGCATAGCCCAGCAGTAGCTTGTTTGCACACACAATCTGATACAAGGACAGGGACAGAAGCATGTGCAGAATCTGAGCCCAATAAATTCATGGCATGGACAGGAATAACATGAACCAGATATATAAAACATTTCATTCTCTAAACTAATATGTTTGATTAGTCCTTGGTGTGTATCAACAGCCTTGACTTGACTTGCTTAAACCATCTATACTGTGCAGACTTATGGCCAAAGTAGTGGCCTAAAAAGGCCACGTACTAGCCCACCAACTTGGTTAATGAACTACAGATAAATAATAAACAAAACATAACCAATCAAGTCACTTATCTTGCTTGTTTCTCTGTCAAACTAGATACCCACTGTGTTTCTCCTTTACTATAGTGAAGCAGTTAGGGGCCTGGATAGAGCTAACAGCAAGGTTGGCTTTGGCCTGGAATTGAACACAATACTTATGTAATATGCATGTGTGTGCTTGAGTGCTAGTTTGTGTGTGTGTGTGTGTGTGTGTGTGTGTGTGTGTGTGTGTGTGTGTGTGTGTGTGTGTGTGTGTGTGTGTGTGTGTGTGTGTGTGTGTGCCCATGTATATGTCTATGTTGGAGTTTGTGCAATAGCATGATAATCAGCACCATGACCTTTGCTCTTTTCATGGTATGTCCTACTACACAAGATGTCCCATCTTCAGAATTACCTTGAGACAAGGATCAGTGGCTCAGACAAGAGACCTGGTATGCTACACTTCACATGGTGCTCAACAACACCACAGCTAACACTGCTGGGAATATCATACAAATTGTTCCTTTCAGCTAGGTCTCTGTGACTGGAATCTGGGTTGCCATTGTGCAACACACACAGAATGTGCTGAAACAGGTATGACCAGTGTAGGAGCAGGGGCAGGTAATGCTAGAAAACACACAGGCTGTGCAGGTGCAGATGCACTGTATTGAAAGGTGACATATTTTGATTGCTTTGCATGTTTTTGTAGAGGCTGTCCACATACCTGCAGTGTATTACAAAGAAGCCATATAGTGTCCATTGCTTTGGTCAACTATTCTAACATGGTAGTTTCCCAGGTATCAAAAGCTAGGACAGTGTTGCTGTCATCATCCCAGCATCTTCTCCATGTTTCATCTGATGTGACAGAGATGACCTGTTAGAATCTTATGTACAGTTACATACTGTTAACTTTTTATCCAAGGCCTTTGACTTGGTCTCTCATTCTATTTTTCTGCACAAACTTCATAACGTAGGCCTCAACACCACTGCTATACCATGGTTCTACCATTGTTCTATAGCTACCTCCAAAATAGAGCGCAAGCTGACAAGAAGTCAAAAGACACCTCATCCTACCACCCTGTCTTGGGACACATTTTCTTTAACATCTTCATGCAGATGATGCCAGTTACCTGTATCACAAAAAAAAAAAATCAACAAACTACAAGAACTTACCCAGGAGTCAGCCTCCCCTAGAGAAGTCTGGCTGGCATCTGCCCTGCTATTCTTTAACCCAAGTAAATCCAAAGAAATCTATTTACTCCCAAACAGCTTACAATCAACAAAACCTTCTCATTTACCTCACCCAACAAAACAAAAATTTAACTTGCCCTGCTTGGCATCTGTGTGGATGAGAACCTAAAAGTTGAGACACACATCCAAAATATAGTGAAAAGTTACACTAATTACAGTTCTTTGTATGTTCATTTATATTCTGTGTATGTAGCTGTCTTGCAGATACTTTTCTTTAAAGATAACTGTACTGAATTACTTGTAATAACAAGAAGAACAAGGAAGGTGGGTTGAAATTTAGTGGAAAAGGAATTAGTAGGGATAAGGGGTCCCAGTCAGGCAAAATTCCAAATGTTACACTAAAATAATCAATTTGTCAATCCCTGTATGACAACTTCTCAAGAAACATTGTTGTTATGTTTTGTAGTACATCCTCGAGCCTTAGCATCTTCTCTTTACTTGATGAGTTTCATAACATAAGGCAATGCTCAGTTTTTGGACAAACTGAACAAACAAGCATTGCTTTCACCACCAAACTATCTTTCTCTGTCTATCTATCTGTCTGTCTATCTATCTATCTATCTATCTATCTATCTATCTATCTATCTATCTATCTATCTGTCTAGCTATCTATCATTAGCTAGTTAGCTATAATAAAGTTGTTAATTATGTAGCCCTGCTGGATTCATTCTAGTTTTTCATTTTAGAGGAATGACTGTTGGAGCAGAGCTTATACCTATTGGAATTCAAAAACAGCTCTCCTGCTTCCATATCAACAATTTAATCATCATACCATATACATAATTTTGGTCATAGTGTATTTTGTGTTAAGCTCAGTCCCTTCAACCTGTTGCTCCTTTGTGTTGTTGTTATGCTGCATACCCCTGTTAGAAATCTAATACACTCCACCATCCCATTTTTTCTTGCTTCTGTCCCTTATTATCCTACAGAGTGTTTCTTTTGCTTTGTACCAAATGATTTTCTAGTTGACCCGTAGTTTATTTAAAACTTTTCACTTTCCTTATATTTTGTTCTCCCTTCTGCTGTTACCCCCTTTTTAGTTATGTTCATCATCATCATTTTAAGCTCTGCTTTCTGTATGCACCACAGAAAAACTTACTATGGGGGCGGAGTCACCCAACAGCTGCTTCTTCCTACTGCCACACTACTTAATTCTAGTCATGTCTCATGTTAAACCTCTTAGCTCCTACCCTTTTAGTGAACTTCTGCAACATCTCACAATGTGATACAGAATGTGAACCACTTATTGCATCGGCGTGATGCAGGTAGAATATATGTTCATGAAGCATGACTGATTTCCTCTTTCGCTCTTTTACTTTTTATTTACTTTTTGACTCACTTCTCATCTTGATCATAATGTTTGTAGAAAGGAGAAGAGTCTTTAATGTATCGTAAGTCTTATATTGTGTTATTATGGTTGTTAAAATACTGTAGTACTGAAGATTTGGTAATTACATTTTCCCTGGAGACCTCAAAAATGATATGTTCCTGTGATTCCAAATACTAGAGGGTTGGGAGTAAAGAAGCTAACAAAATGAACTTCATCAGATATAGAACATATTATGTCTCTCTTAAAGCATCATAATTTTGAAATGTGACTGTTCACTTAACTGTACAGAAATGGTTTTATTATTATGCATTATGTTATTACTTTCCTTCTGAAACATAACTTTTTCAGTTTATAATCAATGTCTACACAATCTGCATCTGACAAGTCAAACTTAAACAGTGTGTGACCACTGGATGGAACATGGAGTTTTCACTTAACTGATCGGATGGTTTGGTTTCTTCGATGTACAATGTTCATGCATTTGTCTGCACTGTCTAATAATAGGGACAGGGCTTCAGGGTTTACCTATAAGTAATAGAAAAATGTAAATATATTTTGCAGAAGCAATAGGTAACATTGGTTTGGGGGCCTTTTGTAGTACTGTTTACAACATGTACTAACTATGATTTGCTTCATTGCAATAACAAATACTCAACTGAATGAATGAATGAATGAATGAAGGAATGAATGAATGAATGAATGAATGAATGAATGAATGACTGGATAGATGAATGAATTCATGAATAAATGCATTTAGTTTTCTCAGTGCTGTCCAAGCTGTTGACATTTGAAAGCTGACAGCTCAGCAGCAGATGACTATGATAACAAAACACAAAAAAGCACTAAAAGAACACAATCAATGGGGAAAAGGACTTGGCGTTTTGGGCTAAGAATTGAATTGTTCTTTCATGGATTTTTTTTTTAATTAAGATACATAGCTAATACATATTACAACTTCCACTTATACAATTGGGATGATGGGAATGTGAAGATTTTCTTCCATTTATCAGCCACTGAGTAGTAGATCTTTCATGTGCGTGTGTGTGTGTGTGTGTGTGTGTGTGTGTGTGTGTGTGTGTGTGTGTGTGTGTGTGTGTGTGTGTGTGTGCGTGTGTGTGTCTGTGTATTTCTGTATGTATAGATTATTAGACTGAGGAATTTAAAAATAATAATGATACCCTGGGTCTATAATACACAATAAGTTGCAGAGCCGAAAATAAAAATTTATATTGCAATTTCTGATAAATGTGGTATGTTCTATGTGGGGAAAACTGAAATATTGTTTAGAAAAAGAATATATGAACACTTGCATGCCATTTCTAAGCCAAATGTTAACAATTCCTTGTATAAACACTCTTTAGTATGTCATGGGTTTAACAAATTTCAGTTTGGGATCCTGGAGGTTGTGTCTATTAATCTCAGGGGTGGTTGGTGGGAATTAGACATTGAAGTAAATTAATTCCAATGGATTGTTAAATTAAACTCTCTTTTCCCCCAAGTGTTAAATTAATATATTTTTTATTACCTATTTTGAAGAAAAGAACTTTGAATTTATAAGCACAATATTTATTGAGTAATAAGATTGTGTTTGAAATGTTCTTAACTGTTTTTTTATTAGGAAAGAATAGTAAAAAAGTTTATTTTAACATTGTTAAGCATCAATTAACAAAGGAAATTTATTTGTGGTACTTCCTGTATATAAGGGTTGTGTTTTAATAGTTAACTGTTCTGATGAAGACCCATAAATAGTTAAAAGGGATGAAAGCGCTTAACGTTTATTGTTTTAATAAAAGATTATCCCCGGATTCACAAATCCTCCATGTAAGACTTAATAAGTCTTACTCGGAGGCTGCAGTTGAACGGTATGTCATCAGCGTGCCATGAATATTCATGATGGCATGCTGACTCAACCGTAAGTCTTACACGGACCATGTAGGAAAGCAGGGGGCGTGTCCAACTGCCGAACAGTCTAAATGTCCACGCCCCTGCAAGGTTTGGAAAAGTAAAATGAAATTACACAAGAGCGAGTCCGCTCAAATGTCCTTGCACCCAACACCACACTCCCTGACATTGTAAACCCCGATCACAGTTATAAAAAGTAAAACATTAATTTTATTTTTATTAAATTCACAAAATAGCTGCCCATATTTGCGCGTGTGTGCGCGGGTGTGCCCATTGCTTAGCTGTAGTTAGCAATTCCGACATGGAAGAGAATAAGAAAGAATGTTTGTGCAAATCACACCAAATAGCAATAGCATAATGGTAGAGCATTCTCACAAAGAAGAGGCATTCACGGTTCGAGTCCCACCACTCCCCTTATTTATGTTTTAAATCAGTACATGGAATAATACCTGACAAATATGATTAAAATATTAGTAAAAAGCAGTGAAATGGCCAATGTATCAGTGAACAAAATATATATTTTTAAAGGATCCCGATATATAATTGCTTGCAGTTAAGCAGCGCTTTACCCAGCACAATAGAGTTGCCCATAGTTTAATAGCACTATACTCAGCGCAATAGAGGTGCTTAAAGTTTAAGAGCACTGTACCCAGCGCAATAGAGGTGCCCATAGTTTAATAGCGCTTTACCCAGTGCAATAGAGTTGCCCAAAGTTTAAGAGTGCTTTACCAAGCGCAATAGTGGTGCCCATAGCAAAATAGCGCTTTAACCAGCACAATGTGTTTGCGCAGACGTGCGCGCCATGCTAACTAGGGCACTGGGGAGCAACGTAGAGCAAAGTTGCTTAAACGCAGCCACACCCCCTAGCCTGTCTGGACAGTATGAAAATAAAATGAATGAGAAGGTTCAAACCCAGGACTTTGTGCATCGTAATCAAAGTACAGAACCACTAAGCCATGACAACATAGGAGAAACAGCCACTGTTAACATACATATACTTAGTAATGGTAGCTTAACCATTACTAAGCAGGTCTGCAATCAGCCGAGAATTTTCAAAAATGGCCAATCACAAAAAAGTGCAGGAAATGCGGCATATTTAAGCCCCATAGGCGGGAATACTCGCCATAACTGATTGTAGCTCACATCTGCAGTTAGAATGGCTGGTGCTGGAGAGGGTACATGCTTCTGAGCGCAATGTTGGGGTATCGAGGAGTCAAAAAGCATGGTTTGGCTCCTTGTCCACCGTCATGAGTCAAGACTCCTGCAGGGCCAGTTCCAAGGGATGGAGTACAAGGCAAAGGCTTGGAACCGGTTAGCTCATGACCTCACCAGTGTCACAGGCATTCCTCGGACTGGTGAGCAGGTCCATCACCACCATGCAGATCTGAAGAGATGGAAGCAGGACCACCTGAACCAATGGATACAGGAGGCCCGTGGGATGCAGGATGCCCCATAACTGAGTAGGTAGCCATGGAATGCAGTATGCAAGAATTGATAATTGATTCTGTATAATGGATAGTTATGTCTCAATATCCTTTTATTTACTTTACAGCTGCAGGTGACCATGCTGCGAATCAGCAAGCCTATGCAGATAGGTGGCTTAGGCTGTGCCACCAGACAGGTTAGTGATTATTCTGCATGTATTGTTATATAAAATAGGGGAGAGAGCATGAAATAAACTGTTGTAGTCCAATAATACAGCCATAAAATGGCCTGAATAAGTCCTCTGCATGTACTGTCAGATAAAAAAATCAGAGAGCCAGAAAAATAGTGTAGTAACCCATTAAAAAGGTAACATATGTCTGGAATAATATCTCTGCACGTACTGTCATATAAAATAAGTGAGTGAGCCTGAAAAAGAGTGTTCTAACCTATTAATAAATGTATAATATGTCTTGAATATGTCTTCCATATGCACCATTATAATAAATAAAGGAGTGAGCCTGTGGAAAAGTGTGTAATGTCATTAATAAAGGTCTAAAACCCAGAGTGTGTCTGTGTAACTTAGTTTGAAATGTTGTTGTACCCTTGCATTATACAAATAGTACTGTTTTAAAAAGTGCTGGCAACCCAGAGTTGTGCAGTCCCATATAAAGTGGGTGATGGAAGTGCTAGTAGCTGTGAAGCATATATACAGTCCTCAACAGTCAGTTACTGGCTGGCATGCATAAGTAAATCTGGCACATGAGTAGCATGTTAATTTGATCCCCAGAAAAGTGAGTGTGTGTCAAGAAATGCAGGGTTCTGTACAAATAGAAGTGAAAATGTCATGTGAAAACATCCAGATATGTAGATAAAGAAATATAAATGCAATCAAGGAATGTGTAGCAGTAACATCTGCATCTTGGACAGTTATTATGTCAGATATAGGTCAGGCATATATTGAACTAGCCAAACCCATTACACAACCTAATGCATGGTGGCAAGTGTAATAATACATGTAGGGGATATACACTTGCAGTCACTAGGAATGTAGTGTAGACTAAAAGTAATTATAAGATGTTAATCGAGGTTTTTTTCTACACCCTACTGTATGTGCATAAAAAGTCTTTCGGCTTTTCCCGGTTAGGGGTTGCCACAGCGGAACTCCGGTCCGCTAATGATTGGCAGTGGATTTTTTACGTGCTGGCTTGCCGGGCCTAATGCACAGCCTTCAATGAAGGAATGCCCATTCACGCATGTCGACACACAGAAGACGCTCTAACTGAGAATCGAATGTGCAACATCTAACTGTGAGGCGACAATGCTACCGCAGCACCACCACTGCAGTACCCTACTGTATGTGCATAAACCATGCAATTCCACACCTCAATGGGTATGTGTAATCTTAAATATTTGTTGGGACATATGTCCTATTGTTCTATAAATATTTGCATTCACATTGATGCATGTGCCCTGTTCTAACACCACAATCATGGTGGCCTGTTGCTACCAAACATCCCTGCATGCTGTTGGAATATCCACTGTCGTTCAATATATGCATGTGTTATGCTTGCTGTTCAACTGTTGGAACCTTGGTGTATTGGGTTAATGGGAATATTACTGCATGCTGTTACAACTAATCTGGAATGCTGTTGTTTATGTTGTAATTAAACACACCTAATCACAGAAAGTATGGGAAGGCTGGTCCCAGCGGACCCATCTGTCCCTCCTCAGCTGGCGAGTGCACCTGGTACCAGCAGGTCCGGTGCCCAGCCCTGGTTCCCCATTGGTCCTGTGCCACCTTCGGGTGGAAGTGCTGCAGGAGATGGGGCTCGTCCCCCATGCAAACATGGGTGGAAAAGGGCCACCTGTCACCCTTCGAAGGGTCTGGGCTGTGGTGCGTAGGGTGATTCAACGTTCCATCACTGATCCCCTATGCCAGCTCGAGGCAAGAGTGGCACATCTCATGGGTGAGCCTGCCCATCCTACGCAACCCTCAGCACAGCCACCCTTGGGGATGTCAAGTTGCAGTGGTGACTGCCCATGGGTGGGGATCTCAGTTCCACTGTTACCATCTGTGGGCTCATGGGCTTGCGATTTCCAAACATCCGACCCCGTCAGTTGTGTTCACCAACCCCATGTGTCATACACCGCCCCTGTATGCGTCTTGTCTGTCTTGTCTGTTTACCTCCCCAACCTACCTCCCCGAACATACCTACATCCTCTACCTCACTTTCCACTCTCACCTGAAAAAAAAAAAGGGCAATCTGTACCCACAAAAAAATTATGCCCTATACATAGCTGCCCATTTCGCACACATGTCCATTGGACATGTAAACTGATAATTATAATTGGCAGTACAACATACTTTGTTGTCCTCACCCCTCTCCCAGGGGTGGATGGTTTCAAATTTCACTCCAAATTTATTGCATATGCACAGTTGTTGCTGGTAAAGAAATGGGCATCTATGGACCTTCCCTACACCCGTCCTGCACATCCTGAGCTTGTTTACCTACTGTCTGTCCCTCTTTGTGCCCCATTTTTCACCACTTTCCTATCTCCTGATTTTATTTTCTTTAAAAGAAATTAGCACTGGGGTTAGCGGGAGTAAGCACTTTTAAGTAGTAGTAAGCAGGTTTAAGCGAGTGTGCGCTTAGCTAAGCATCGCTAAGCATTGTGCAAACCCACACAAACCTGCTTACAACTGCTTAAAAGTGCCTTAGTCACTCTATGGAAGGGCCCTTGTTCTGCTCAGCAGCAAAAGAAAAGACCTCCGCCAGTCTCAAACCCAAGACCATTGACACAATAGACTGCATGAATTACCACTAAGCCACAGCAGATATCCAAATGACCTGCTGCTGAAATAAATATATCATGCATTACAATGAGGGAATGTAAATGGAAATTAGGAATGGTATAACACAAATCCTGTTCTGTGGGTCTTTACCAGCAGTTGTTGTGGAATTGCATGACATGACTGTGAAAAGAGAACCAGCCATCCAAGCAGGGAATAATGTTACAGTAGTACCTTACAAACACCACACGGTATGAGACCAGGATAAATACTGGCAAAGTTGAATAGGGCAGAGGTCAGACACCCCAACTGTGACTGCTTTACAGGGATGTCCCTGATTTGTAAGCAAATGTTAGCTGTGCCCCACTGAATCACTCTGGAAAGTACTAACTTTAGGCAGACAAGTGTGGAATCACACATAATGAATAACGTCAATAGGTGAGAGTAGACACTGCTTGCACATCAGAAAAGGTGTAGGTATACATATGCTCTGATTCCCAAGAAAGTCTCAACTGCAATATGTCTGTAATATATTGCAGGTGTATCTAACGTATATGTACCTTTCACTGAGGCCGTTCAAATATATACCTGAGAGTATCTGAGGCCTGGCAGAGGCAGAAACACACAGGCATATCAGTATTACTGCTGTTACACACTCTGCAAATAGCTTTGGAAGGAGTTCCACAAGCATGCCCTTATGTAGGAGTACAACACAGAAATATCACAGGATGTAGCCATGTACTGCTAGCAACCAACTGCGACAATGCCAATGTGCTAGTGCTGAAAAGACTGGTGTGGTGCACAGACAAAGTATAATAGGCTAACCTCTAGCTACCATCGGATATGTCCACAGGTGGGAGCTACACAGACAGACTACTTGCCTTGATAGACTAACAGGTACACAGCAACCCTGTATGTTCAGCAAGATAAACCTCACATGATAATAAAAAATGCTCTTTGCAGTTCTGCACCTTTACCCAAAGGTGCAATACACCTGTGCATTCAGGCAAAAACCAGGGTGTAGGTAGGCATATGCAGTACTGAAATATGTCCAGTTGTGTTGAGCAGCCTGTGCTAATTTCAACACAAACAAACCACAAAATGTTCAGAAGTGAATAACGTAATAATTACAGTATAGCAGTTCACAAACACTGCATGTGCCACAGGAATACAGTGCACTAATCACATTTGTATGGCAGGCAAATATCTAATTCAGAAAGAAAGTACATACTCCCATGTATCCTGTGTTAGCATTTGGAGGGGTGAGTACATGTCTACACTGAGAAGTGTGTACTGGAAGCAGCAACATTCAAATCTGAGTACAACATGCATTTCACTGGCTACAAACCTAGCTTCAGATAAGAGACATATACCAACCTTCTGACTGACACAATGGTGTCCAGAGCAAACAAGCATGGGCTCTACCTTGGAAAGCTGAAAGGGCTATGCCTACCTAACCTAGCATTTTATAGCAGTGGGCTGCAATCACAGTGAGTAATGCAATCACCACACAGCAGGCTGCATGCAATTACTGAATGGTGGGCAATTGGTACAGAGGCTATCACATGCACAAGTGCAGATACCTAGAAAAGCAGGCTGTGCCTGCTATTCCACACACACAATAATATCATTGCAGGTACAGGGAGATAGAGAGCGAGAGCAAGAGAGAGACACAGACAGAGACACAGACAACAGAGAGAGAAACAGAGACAGAAACATAAACAGAGGGAGAGAACCCAAAACAAACAACCAAATAAAAAAAAAACTCTACAAAACTGTAACAGACAGAGCAGGGAAATACAAAGGTAAGGTATGTAACTCATATGTATGTGTTGGCATGTAGTAGATGTTCCTGAAGAGTACTCTACACACTGCAAATCATCCATGTGTGGCAGCAGTACGTATCTATCTGTATCTGCACATGTGCATAGGGCAAGGGACATACTGCAACTGTTAGTGAAGGGTGGACATATATCTGTCGTTGAAGGTTGTTATGTGCTTATATCTATGTAGGTTGTAGTGTGTGGCATATAAATCAGCATGCAGTGCTGATATATGTCATGTGCTGGTTAAACGCTGTGGGACTGATCTGTCAGATCTGCTGTGTTACAGCCAGTGAGTCCTGCTAAAGCTACATAGGCCGATGACACCCACATGCATTCTGCACAGCACTGTGCAATATAATCACATAACTGTACATCCCTCAACTGTCGCATAACTGATATCCTCGCAATGAAAGGTGGACTGTACATGTGCCTCTATGTACATCTATGTGTACACCAATGGATGTGTACATGTATGTGTATAGATATGTATATATATATATATATATATATATATATATATATATATATATATATATATATATATATATATATATATACATACATATAGAGAGAGACATGGGGCCATATGTACTGCAACAGGTGTGTGGTGACCAAGGCATGGACTGTAGACAAGTGTTGATACTGCAGTGCCATTCCTCCTTTCCAAAACACTGTACCCATTAACTACCACATAGGTAGAGATCTACCCAACACCGAAGGTGTGATAAGGGAACATGGGACACAGGTGGACAGTAGCCACCGCTTTGATAAAGACAGTGCCACACTAGACCTGTAATCTGCCTGTGTGGTATGTGTCATGACAACAGGTGTGTCATCTAGGGAAATATAGGGCAGTGTTCCCCTCTACTCATCACAATGCCCTGTGTGGTATGTACCTCACATGACAACTACAGCAGGTGGAAATGCCACAGACATACCTCACAAAGAGTAATACTGGCCGCAAACAGATGCCCTATGCAGACTGACTCACAAAACCACATCTGGACTGTATTGCATACCGGCCACACAGAGGTGACCTCTGCCAGACATGCAGAGGTATGTCACACCCATAGCTGGGTGACACCCACCATGGCAACATATCACAATCCCTCCGGGATACACGCTCTAGGGCACTAAAACTCATCAGCTCACTAAACAGCACATGCTGGAGGGATAGGTTCCTATCTCAGAGATATGCCATACACTGGAATAGACCAAATTGCAAACAAGGCTCCTCATTAGCAGTTGTCATAAATACCCCTGATGATTGTTTGGGAGATTGGAAATACACCCCAGGAACCCCATCTGTGGTTCTGGTTAGCAGAGGCAAGTGAAATCAAAGTACATGTGCGTCAAAGGCCAGGATAGCATATGGCTAGGCTGCTGTAGGCCCTAGGGCCAATAGCATATTACCTACCTATGACACTATGCACTCACACATGTACTCAAACCAATACCTGCTATGTGAGGTTGAATAAGTGTAACGCTGAATGTGTGCAAGGTCTGTAAAGGTATGATAGGTTAGTGTGAAGTTATATCTGACATGGTAGTGTCTATCCTAGCTGTGACACCAGCAAAAGATGTGTATTGTACTGTTAGGCAGACATAGTATTATGGCATATGATGTGATGTAGTTCCTTGTTGATGACCATGGTGTCTCATTGTAGGCTAAAGCAATACATTTATGCTTAGTGAGTGGTACTGCTGGTGAATCCAACTCCCATATGAACTGTAGTACTACCTGAAGCTGTAGGCCTAAACAGCACAGTATGGTGTGTGTTCACATTGCTTGGAAACACTGTCTTGTGTGTTTCCTGTAGTCTGCACAGAGGACAAAACTCAGGCATAAGGGTTTGTAAGTAGTGGCACACAGTACTGTATGGTACACAGGTAATGCTCATTTGTGTTGGCATACAGTGGTGCATTGTATGTTTTTCTGATATGTGTGGGTAATTATGCTTGTACCATGACTGCAATCATATGTGTGTTACAGGGTATATGTGTGTATCCAGCAACATATATACTCTGTTACAGTAGTATGCCACCTATAGTAACAACTGTACACATATGTTAGGCAGGGCTATGGCATCAATGATTAGGGTGGTTGACTGGTACTACTGCAATTGTAATTTACATTCATTGCAGTGGATGACATCTCTGTTCATGCATTGGCATGATATATACCCCTGTGTCAAGGTTGCACATTGTGTCACAAACAGTGTGCCGGGTACTTTTGTATAGTGGTGTGATATATAGAGTGTGCCAGGCACTGTTAGTCTGTTGTGACCTGAGAACCAATAAGTGGTATTGAATGTGTGTAACCTCTGACAGACAAATGGATGGTATATTTGTCAGTAAAGTGATATCTTTGATTAAAGTTTTAAAGTGTGCCACAGGACTTGCTCACACATATTGTTCATATCTTTTTCAGCAAGCTGGCCCATCAACGCAACCCGTCGTACACAGCAGCGGAGGAAGATGAGATTGTGAAAAGCCTGGTACAGCAGTACACAATGCTGTTTTTCCAAAGCAGCCATCACCAGCAGGAGTGGACTGCACTATGGCAGGATCTTGTTCGTCGGGTAAATGACATAGGCATGCATAACTGGACATATGAGCAGGTACGCCATCACTGCAGTGATTTAATTAGACATGTCCGGCGGCATGCGTCTGATATTCAAAGACAACAGCTTGCCACAGGTGGTGGGTGCCATTCATTCCCCCCTCACCAGAGTGGAGGAGCTGCTCTGAAGTGTGGTGGCTCCTGGACAACAGCAGCAACAACCTCTGACATGTGTTGTCATGGAGGCCAGAGCCACCCAGCATGTTCACATGGAGCGAGCAGGTAACTTGCCCTATCTGTAGACTTCAGTTAACTGTATTGTTAGATTATGTCTATGTGAGATGTGTACTGTGTGTTTAGCAGTTGTGCTGCCTAGTGTTGTTCAATACTGATATTTGGAATATTATCTCTACACCTGTGACTGTTGTTCTACTGTAGTTTAGCATACCCACTGTAGCAATGCCACAGTTGTGGCCACTGACAAACTCTCTCATATTCTCGTAGGTCCCTCTGGTGTGACAGCAGGGCAGACGATCCATGCTGGTGAGTGTGGTATAACTGCAATGTTGGTAAAGAAATGTGCATGTCATAGGTGAGGTGTAGGCCATGTACACATAACACACCTACACATAATGCATGCCGTGCATGTTTGCTGTAAGACGTTGCACAGCTCATTAATGTCAGTAACTGCCTCAATGACATGCAATACACAGAGCATCAGACACAGTTGTGGCAACACTGTACTGCACATTGAATAGGCATAGTTGCTACAGCTGTACACAACATAACATATTTATCATACGCAGTACACAAAAATATGCTACATATGGCATTACCACGCACCCACTGTAAGGTCACACTTCAGTATCCCACATGTCATCCACACACACATGATGTACCTCAGGGGTAGAGGCCTATCATGGGGTTGTGCAACACTTTTCAACACATAACACAGTCGTGTTAGGCAATGCTCCCTATTGGGCACTTCACACACCCATGTACAAAGTGGCTCTGTAATTGTGAACATAGCCACGGCACTGCAGTTCAGGTACAGCATGCTAGGCGGTGGTCTGTCACACATTAGTAGCCGCGAATGACCACAAGATGCATGATGATGATGGCACATAGTACTAGACCCCATCCAGTTACTGTGACCACAGTATTAAACATAGCAGTCATTGCTTTGCACCTCAATGTTGTGTGTGTGCAAACATATGCACCTATACACAATATGCATAGCATGTTGTGTGTGTGCTTACATATGCCAGTATACACAATATGCACATCAGTCACCATCTGTAAAAAGTGTCACATATATGTCCTGGAATGCTATTGGGTATATAGGTCACATGACACATATTGGGTATGTGTGGTGTTTAATGTTGCAGTCATGTAGCATGCCATGTCATGGCTGGCACCGAAATATCTGCAATATGTCCCACACTCACCATAACTACTGTACAATGGCCATGTTGAGCATTGGGATTCCTTCACGTCTACATGCACCACTCATCCCATGTGTGTACATAGCATGCATGTGCTAAACCTGTGCCCACTATTATCTGCTATGGACACAGACACTGTAATCACACATGGCAATCTATGTGTCACACAGATAACACATGCAGCCATGGTATGTATACCTGTGAGTGATGGTGCACAGGACATTGCAGAGCTGATAATACATGCACAGCAATATTGTGTCCATGTACACATTGTGTTCCAGGGTGTAGCCAATCACTGAACAACCACACACATGGATCAAAGCCATGTATAATGTCATTAAATAGGGCCATCTGCACTTGCACTGCATGGTCTTGAGTAACACATATTCTGCATGCTGACACGTGTGAGGTGACTGTTTGCCTTGTGATACTGTCACCCACCTTCACCCACTGTTGAGTATGTGTTGGATTGCTGGTATGTGTGTGTGTGTGTGTGTGTGTGTGTGTGTGTGTGTGTGTGTGTGTGTGTGTGTGTGTGTGTGTGTGTGTATGTGCTGTAGTGAGGAGTGTATTTGTGTGCATGTGTGCATGTGTGCATGTGTGCATGTGTTCATGCGTGCATGTGTGCATGTGTGCTAACATCATGTACAGATTGTAAAGTGTGTTTCCTGTCTTCCTCTCACAGGTGCTGAGTTTGGGGTGGCTGACAGCAGCAGGGAACCTGAAGTCACTGTGGAGATGATGAGACATGTATTCTGGCACAGGAAGGTTTGACAGGGTCTGTCGTTGGTCCACCAACCGACAGTACACAGCATTCAACCCCATCTATGCGCACACTCATACTGCCAATACATCCCTCGTCACCAATGGCCTTAGCAGAGGGACAGCATGCAGTTGGCATTGACCAGGAGAGTGTGGTACCCATGGCACTTGCATCCCCTCACAGCAGCCATAGCCGGATTCCTGGAACAGTACCACATAGGCAGATGTCCAGGGGTTCTCGGGGGAGTACCACTGGTCATATTGCCCCTGGCAGACGTGCCCCCAGAGGTATTACAACCTCCAGTATGTTCCGGGCTGTAATGCAGGCACAGGCATGTATGGAATGGTACACCAGATAGGGACTAAGGGTGCAGAGGGCCCATTATCCCGCTATCAATGACAGCATCCATGACCTTGCCGGTGCCATCCGGAATTACACCAAGGTCATTGATAGACGTTAGGGGGGGACATTAGATGCCCTCCACAATGTGTCTTCCATGAGCCAGGACCTTGCGGGATGGTTGAGATGTCAACGCGGATGCATGCCAGCAACAGCAACAGCTGGCAGTCATTGCGGATGGCACACAGATCACAGCCGCTCCCATAGCGGCAGTACCAGCCCCAGCAATGCTGGGGATGGCCTGTCTATTGACCGTCCTAGTAGACCACATGCACGTGGCTCTGGCCAGTGCCAGCCGGGACATGGGTCCAGTCATAATACCTCTGCCTCTGATGATAGTACCCAGTCAGGGTTGGTACCCGATACTGCCCGTAGCACCCCTGCCAGACACAGGTACCGTGTCTGTGCCCAGAGACAGTGATCTGTACAGCCTTGTAGGTACAGTCTGTGGCTGTCCCACAACCTCCCGTATATGGCAGCCACATGATGGAGCTGTGTGCATGCTGACACACACACATTAACCAAACAACTAGGGCTCACACATACAGACACACGTTACATCAACATTGGCCCATGCTGTACTGTTGTCCCTCACACACACACACACACACACACACACACACACACACACACACACACACAGACATGTCGATTGGATGGGTCAATGTCAGGCTCTGGCAAACCAACAACACACCCTGTGCATATGATGACACCTGTGCCACCTCCTGTCATCTGTAACATTGATGCAGGAACAGGCTAACATGGTGCTGATGTACAGGGTGACATTATAGCAGTGTAGCAATATTAGCAAGTTGTCAACAGGAAAGTGTAATGATATCCTTGTAGGTATATCTGAGCAGGCATTATGCATCACAGCTCTGATTGTCAATGTAGCATTGTTTACACCAGTGTTAGGTCTGAGTATGTGTTGTCCACCCATGTGCCACTTGGCTGAAGTGTACAGTGTTGCCAGCATGTGTTAGTGAGTGGACAGTATGTGTGTGGTGTGTGGATTACAGATTAGCAGGTGTACATCTGTGAACATGGTGGGTGCACACTGTCTGCATGTACGTGCATAGTGGACACATGGGACATGTGACATAGCCTGTTGTGCACGTTAACATCTCATAGTATCTTTCGATGGCCAGTATGCATTCTACTACAGATATGTACTAACATGGGTACACATGTGTGTATGACATGGGTTAACACTATTCTGTGGGTGATACTGTTAATACCTGTCAATGATTTGCAGTCTGGTAGTATACACAACCTCAACAGCATGGCTATAACCAATCATTAGATGATGTCCTGACAAATGACACACAGTTGTAGGGAACTCAGTAACAGTTGGATCCTTCCGGTACTATACTATAACAGTAACCAGTGGTATTGACCACCGCCCGTTCCTGGGACCAGACCTGTTTGGCATATAGCCCTCTTAGGTACATGCAAACACACTAGGGATATGTCCATCCACATCTGGAAATGCATGCATTGGCCTACAATGCATTCCCTGGATGGGACGCATATCCTACACAAGGGTATCATACAGGCAGATACCTGTTGTCCAATACATGCTGTATAGCAGTAAGCCAACTATGGCATACTCATCCACATTTACTATACATACTATCCCAACAGTATCACATAGGTGGTAGCCCTCAACATGTATGTTGGGTACCAATGTGTACATGCAGCCACATGTTATGTCATCTGTCCCTTGGTATCCACATATCCATAGGTATTGTGGAGTCCCTCGGTGTGTCACATAAGACATTAGGGGCTTGAATGCATATCCACAGGGCTGTTGTACACCTATAATGACTGTCCATTATTGCCAGTCAGTGTTGTGTATGAACATGTCTGACATACACCCCAGGCATGTACCCTCACTCACAGTACTCTATAGTAACTGTCATGGGTGTGTGTGGCACAGATGACCTTGGACACAGATCACTACAGTGGCCGGGCTTGTCACATACATACATATGTGACCTACGATCTGAGAAGCAGCGGCACAATCTGTCAAAGGAAACAAATGTATTCATGTAGTATGCAGGCTTCAGACCTATGTACTGATTGAGGTCACATGTACACATATTTATTTGCCACACAGATACCTGATGTGTGCAATGTACATACTGTTTTAATCATGATATGTCATACCATAGTAAAAGCAAAACCCACACTGCATTGACCAACTGTGTCACACACACGCACTCAGCAATTGCAGGATTCATACCCCTACTTACCTATGTTATGATACTAGAGAGATTCGCATTAAGACGGCACGCTATACGCTTTACTGGGTGGCTTCTGTTCTCCTGCTATATTTGTAGTATGCTGTCATCATCAGACTTTCCAAAGAGGAATGTACCTCTTTTAATATGTTTTCCCAGTCTCCAAAAAAGGCACTCCTCTCAAAGGAAATCACACATATACACCCCCCCACACACACACACACACTGTCAGCAATTGCAGGATTCAAACCCCTACCTATCTATGTTATGATACTAGAGAGATATGCATTAACATGGAGCACTATATGCTTTACTGGGTGGTGTCTGTTCTCCTGCTATATTTGTAGGATGCTGTCATCATCAGACTTCCAAAGAGGAATGTACCTCTTTTAATGTGTTTTCCCATTCTCCAAAAAGGGCACTTCTCGCATCGGAGATCACACACATACACCCAAACACACACTGTCAACATTTGCAGGATTCAAACCCCTACCTAACTATGTTATGATACTAGAGAGATATGCATTAACACGGTGCACTATATGCTTTACTGGGTGGTTTCTATTCTCCTGCTATATTTGTAGGATGCTGACATCATCAGACTGGACATGGTAATGTGTGTATACTTTGTTTTATGCAGTCCCAGGAATGAGCTATGTGGGTCGGCAGGTGTCAACAGCTTGAACAGGACCCCATAATTCTTACCTTGTGTGATCTATCTGTGGACACATTGACATTCCTTCATATGTCAACACATATTTGTGCACAGATTGTTGGTTATTTGGATATGGCATGTGTCTGGGATGTTGATAAAGGGCTATTCAAAGTCTATGTGGGACATGTGTAGCTCTGTTCAGTGATGTATGTCCTGGGTGTCTACCTTGCAAACAGTCTAGCATGTTTGGGAACCATGATCTGCACATGAACATACCACAGTTGGTAGGGTTGTGTGTTTGTCAGCTTCCAATAGCTCTGTTTATGACTTCAACCATGATGAACTCCATGGACTTGCAGATCAGACTTCATAGACTTACTGGACTATACTTCCCATGGTGAGTTGTGCACCAACACTTGTGGGGAGTGCCATATGTTGCTGTAACACATTCAACGGTTGCAGATCCTGTGGAGAGGGTGAGGCTCAACAGACTGTTCAGGTGCAGGGTCTGTTTGTTCTGTAGTTCATGCATGACACATATTGGGAAACAATGTAATCCAATTGCTGCCATGCTTTTGGCTTTGTGGAGAGCTGTTCAGCCATTCTACATGTGATATCTCCTGGTATGATGACTGGGACTATCGTCAGTGGGAGGTGGGTATGTCTATATGGGCCTGTCTGACAGGATGTCGGCATTGTCAGTCAGGTACAGTTGGCCCTGACTCAGGACATATATGAGTGTACATTGCTATTTATGACATAGCTGAAGGAGGTGTCATGATTCAGTCTGGAATCCTTCTCAGCTACTCTTTACAAAACACCAACAAACCTGAGCATTAATCCCTGTTATACTCTTTTACACACTTAACACCCTACTGATTCTTTGTGATCAGGCTACGGAGTATGTCATCATAATATCCTGGCATGTCCATGGGTCAGTTTCGTGTGTACTTTCCAGTCCAGCTAGTGAATATTGTGGTTTTGACACAATGTCACATCTGCCTCATGTACACAGACAACCCTCTCCTCCTCCCAACAAACTCAGATATATGTGAGAGATGCAACAATATTGACATACAGGAGGCTAAGCTCTCTTGTGACTGGCATGGTCTATCAGGTGGTGAAGGTAACCACACACACCACATATCAGTCTCACATAAACCTATAGCGACAGCAATCAAACCACATTATCACACATAAACATACTCGGAGGCTCTACATAAACTCTGCCTAAGCAGCAGAGACCTCCAAAGCAGACACACAAACAACTGCTACCCCACTACAATACCCACATATCACATAGTTCACAATGTCAGTGTGCCACACAGTCACTGCCCTTCGGGCTAAACAACACACCTAATACACTTGTAATAGGTGACACATTGTCAGACACACTGGTGTCCCACTCACCAGGCCAATCAAGGGAATAGTCACTTTGAGCTGTTTCTCGGGTGCCAGGATCCGCAACATAACACATGCACTCAGGTCACTCCAAAGCAAGTACAGAACTGGCTCCATCATTGTCCATGCTGGTGTGTACACCCTCAGACGTTCCTCCCTGGACCACATGACATGATACATACAGGAACTCTCTGATCATGTAGCCCTGGCCAGTATGACCCTGACCTTGTCTAGCATCTTACACTCACCAAGTATGATGTCACAGTATATCAACAAACTGATCATGTTTAACAGTTGGCTAACATATTGGTGTCATTCACAGGGAATACAGTGTCTGTCAACCTGGGGTGATATGCTCGACATGCCACGTAGATTCCCTATGGACAGCTTGCACCTGTCAACCTTGGGCTTTCGAATACTGGCTAAGGCACTTGCTTCCACCATGCTGCTTTTTTAAGCGGGGATCAAAAGACAAACCCACCTCCATAGACATTACAGAGTACATGACACTGAGGGTAATGCTGCTCAACACCAGATGTGTTACCCTCAAATTGCGACCACTCAGGAATCTCCTCAGTATGGACAACAGTGATATCTGTACACTAACAGACACCTGGTTCAGGCTCCCAAATGCACACCAGCACTACCAGGTGATATTTCATACCATGCTTTCTGACCACAAAACTCAGAATGGCCAACACAAATAGGGGGAGTATCCATATACATCACAGATATACATACCTCCGGGTTGGTAGCACTGCACAAAGCATCACAGACCATACATATGCACCTAACATTGTGCAAATCTGCCTTTTGGTTTGTTGCCTGCTACAGACCACCCTCCCAAACTCAGGAACCACACTCAGCTTTCCTGGGAACACTGGACAATATGAAGGTCTCCCCAAACACCATTATATTGGGTGACTTCAAATACCCACACATTGACTGGGGATAGTACCCAGGCCCCAACACCCTCACCCAAGAGTTGCTACTATTTGTAAACTCATATGCTATGGCACAACCGGTCACCACGCCCACAAGAGGGGACAACATATTGGACATGATCATCACCAACATGGGGACTCTATGTTCCACACCTGAGATATACCCCTCATTGGTAAGGTCAGAATATACATTTATCTCACTGGACATCCATATCCCGTCCCCACACCCATCTTGGGTAATCTTGGTGAATTTCTCAAAAGCAAACTTCACACTTCTCCAAACCAAGGTGGTATCCTTCAGAGACCCTGGGACAGTGGTAAGTATGGCTCAGACTGTTGAATCCTTTACAAACACATTCTATGGACACCTAGTGGACTTTATGGATCGTGCTATCCCAAATAACAACTGGACTCACTCCTCCAATGGCAGAGGACCTGTCTGGTAGACCCTGGCCATTAATAAGCTATACAACAAAAGGAGGATGCTACTACATGATAGAGCACAATCCCAGACAGGGAAGGCATCTGTGATCTGTACTAGCAGACAGCTACAATCACTCATGTATTTATGTCAGACCCGCTTCTAACGGACAATTGCACCAGACACATAGGACACTCACAAGGCCTTCTTCAGTTAATTCAGCTGCCTGGGTGGAAACTCACTGATATGCTGTGAATTACTGCATACTGACTAAACATACCCTGAACCCACAGACATTGCCAACTTCCTGGCAAACAGATTCAGTGCAGATGTCTCCTCCCATCCCCCCTAAGGTGCTACTCTCCATCCCAACAGAGTGTAACCTCCCTGACATCACAAATAAACAGGTGAGTGCTGCCCTCCCCACAGCGGACAACACAGCATCAATGGGACCAGACGGTGTCCTGGCCTGTGCCTTACACAGGCTTCATGAGAGACGTAACCCTCACATTACGTCACTGTTCAATATCAGAGTTACTGCAGGATATGTACCAACAGAATAGCGTACAGCGATAGTGGTCCCACTCTACAGAGTTGCTGCCACAACAGACCACAGACAATATCGGTCTATAAGGCTAACTAGCCTGTTCTGCAAAGCTATGGAGCATATTGTAATGGGACTCATGCACATAGACATCGGGAACCTACAGACACTGGGTCCTACACATTTCAGCGTTGTTCTGGGCAGATCTTGCCTCTTGGACCTGTTTGTATTCTTTAAACAGTTACCAGGTCCATCAGTGTAGGGACACTTGTCCACACAGCCTGCCTGGACCTTGCACAACCCTTCAACACAATACCCCACTCGGCCATTATGCATAGGCTCACCGGCGTCGATATCGACACATATCTCACATGATGGATTGCTACCTGGATCAGGGATAGCACCCACATGCTCAGTATTGCAGGTGCCATGTCTGACTATACACCAGTTACACATGGCTTCACACAAGGCTCAGTCCTGGGACCTCTCTTGTTCAGTATATATTTGTGTGATGTACAGGCTAACACAGGAGGGATATGGCTGACCATGTTCGCAGATTACTGCAAACTGGATGCCATAATCAACTCTCCAGCTGGCACATGCATACTCAAACAGGGTCTCACAGAGATAGGATGACTGGTGCCTGAGCCATGGCCTACAGCTAAATGCCATTAGTTGCATAGTCATCCCCTTTGGGAATAACAACATGCCCACACATTCCCACATAGGTGGTAATCCATTACATATGGTAGTAGTTGTTAGGGGTTTGGGGACACAACTTGTTTGTACTCTCGCCTTTGACAATCACATTGCCAAAGTGGTTAGACAGAACTTCTATATAGCCCACTTTATCCCATATGGTTTCACATGTTGATCAAGTGAGGTCATTGTGCCCCTATACTCATCACGACCATGCTTGGTTACAATGCCACATTTGGGATGTACCTTACCTGACACCTGCAGCAACTGTAATGGCCACAAATGTTCCTCAACAAGCAGATGTAGGGACTCACACGGATGCCCTGCACAGTTCAGATACAGTAACTCCAGCTCTACTCAGTCGCTTACCACCTACTCGGATGTGTTGTGTGTCTGTAGTTTAAGGAAATATCTGACCCAAATTTAATGGACATGCTCCACCTCAGGATATCCGACTCCCTTGGAGCTACACACTCCAGGGACATATACCTCAGCACAGATGTTAATAGGACATGATGGAGGGACAGATTCTTATCCCAGAGGCTCCACTCACTCTGGATTGTAATCCCAGTTTCGCATGGGCAGAGCCACCCACTGACCACCTACAGGAGACATCTTGACAAGTGGATGGGTGATCGTATGTTTACCCATGGGATATCTTCTGGGTCCCTGTTAGACAGAGACACAATGCACTAAATGTAAATGGGCTATCTTGTGTGACCTACTATTCACAGGCACAGTGTTCTACTTTGACAGGGTTGCGAAAGCCAAACACACTCTGGCTAGGCTTGTACATGCCCTAGGGCAGATAGCCTAGTATCAACCTCTGAACCTATGATAATGTTCAGGATGCACAATGTTTATTGCTGATACTGTTTGCAGGTTTTATCGTCTTTGCTTTCCCACTTTCTATGAACGACTTGGGTATCTGCAGAACATATTTAATTATGACAGGGTTCCACTATATTATATATGTGTCTGTTGTCATATAGCTGTGTGCACAGGGCAGATTGCTGGATAGTGAGAGGTTCCTGGGTTAACACATGCAACTGCCTGCTATGTGTGGCCCACTGCTGTACTGTGTGAGCATGCCCAGTTCAGACTGTCAGTGTTCTGTTGCCTGACATTTGTCTCATTTATTCGTGTGTGAGCACGCCCAGTGTGACCTTTCAGTATGTTGCTGTCTGAGGTCCACTGCATTTGTTGATGCATACGTACATGTCCAATATTAACATTTCTACTGTGTATGTTGAAAATCAGGTTCTATTCTTACTGTGGGACTCACCTTTGTGTCATAACTTGACAGGGATTATGCTGTGTCGGCAGGGTTTCCATGGAATACTTTGCATAGACTTATCAACATTTCTTCATACAGGCTGACCACTGCAATACTGTCATGGTTTAGTGGTTCAGTACTATGACTATAGTGCACAGTAACCTGGGTTTGAGGCCCATCACTGCTTTACATTTTCATACTGAGCAGACCAGACTGCTTAAGGGCCAGTAGAGCAAATATGAGCATGTTGGCTTTTGTTCAGCTATGCGCTACTTAGGTTCATAGGTTCATAGGTTCATACTAGGCTATCTGTCCTAAGGCATTTACAAGCCTAGCCAGAGTGTGTTTGGCTTTCACCACCTTCTAAACTGATTTTACTGTGCCCATTTTAAGGTTAGTTTACTGTGCCTCTGTCTAGTAGTGACACCGAAGTAATCCCCAGGGTAAACCTATGATCTCCCATCCACTCGTCAAGATTCATCTTGAAGAGAGTCAGTGAGGGGCTCTGCCTAACATGGACTGGGATTCTATTCAAGAGCAAAGGGAGCCTCTGGGTTATGAATCTGTCCCTCTGGCTCTAATGGATTTGGATTTCTGAGGTGGAGCATGCTCATTAATTCCGGGTTGGATATGGCTTTATACGTCAGGCATAGATCGCCTCTAAGTAGGCGGTATGCAACTGAGTAGAGCTGGAGTTTCTTTAACTGAGCAGCATATGGCATCTGTTTGAGTCCCATGATCCACTTTGTGAGGTACTTTTGGGGTCTTTCTAGTTGCTGCAGGTGTCGGATAAGGTACATCCCAAATGTGGCATTTTATTCAATTATGGGCCTGATGAGGGATGAATAAAGGGGCACAATGACCTCCCTCGATCTAGATGTGAATCCTTTCATGATAAGGTGGGCTATATAGAAGGTCTTTCTAACCACTTTGGCAATGTGGTTGTCAAAGGAGAGATTACTCTCTACTTGGGTCCCCAGGTCCCTAATTACTTCTTCCGTACTTAATGGATTCCTGCCTATGTGGTAATTTGTAGGCACTTTGTTTTTGCAAAAGGGTACGACTATACACTTTTTAGCGTTTAGCTTTAGGCCACGGCTCTGGCACCAGTTATCTGTCTCTATGAGACCCTTTTGGAGGATACTTGTGTCAGCTGGAGAGTCAATTATAGTGCCCAGTTTGCAGTCATCTGTGAACTTGGTCAGCCACAGTCCTCCCGTGTTAGCCTGAACCTCCAAAAAATATATACTGAACAAGAGAGGTCCCAGGACTGAGCCTTGTGGGACACCACTTGTAACTGGTTTAGAGTCTGACATGGCTCCAGCAATTCTGACTATGTGGGTTCTGTCCTTGAGCCAGTTTACAACCCATCTTATGACATAGGGGTTTATATTTAAGCTGGAGAGCTTATCTATAATGCCCGAGTGGGGTATTGTGTCAAAGGGTTTTGCAAGGTCCAGGTAGGCTGTGTGGACTACCTTCCCCTCATCAATGGCCTTGGTGACTGTTTCAAAGAAATCAACCAGGTTTAAGAGGCAGGATCTGCCCTTAACAAAGCCGAATTGGGTAGGATCCAGTGTCTGTAGGTCCCCAATGTCTTTGTTTATGAGTTCCATGATGATCCTCTCCATAGCTTTGCAGACCAGGCTAGTCAGGCATATTAGGCGATAGTTTCCAGGGTCCGTAGATGCACCACCTTTGTGGAGAGGGACCACTGTTGCTGTACTCCATTCTTTGGGTACATATCCTGTAGTAAGGCTGAGATTGACTAGCAGCTTATTGTGGGGGTTTTGCTCTTCTTGGAGTTCATGTAGGATGCAGCCCGGGACACTGTCTGGTCCCATTGATGCTGTTTTTTTTTTTGCTTTGGAGAGGGCAGCTCTCACCTGAGTATCTGAGATGTCAGGCTCTGCTGGGATAGATATTTGCTCTTTAGGGGGGGAAGGGGGGGGAGACGTTTGCACTGAACCTGTCTGGCAGGATGTTGGCAATGTCTGTGGGTTTGGTGTATTTATTGTCATTTTGGACCAACTCTGAGCATATCTGGGAGTTGCCACCCAGGTTCCTAACATAACTAAAGAAGGCCTTGTGTTTATCTTTAGTGTCCTGTGCAATTTTTCTCTGAAAGCTGGCCTTGGGTGATTTTATGAGGGATCGTAGTTTTTTGCTAGTACTGATCTGAGATGCCTTCCCTTTTAGGGATTTTGCTCTATGGCTGGAGTCCACCAGGCAGGACACCTGCCTTTGGAAGATTTGGTCTTGGTTTTGTTTGGGATAGCATGATCCATGCATTCCTGAAGGTGTCCATAGAATGCGTTTATAAAGGATTCTGCAGTTTGAGCCGTAGTTTCCACTGGCCCAGGGGCCTTGAAGGATTCCACCTCGGTTTTGAGAAGTGTGAAGTTAGCTTTTGAGAAGTTTTTTACTGTGGTTTTCTGGGCTGTGGGTGGGATCAGGATGTGGATATCCAGTGAGATTAATTTATGGTCCGATCTTACCAATGAGGGGAATACTTCTGCTATGGAGCATAGAGTCCCCATGTTGGTGATGATCAGGTCCAGTATGTTATCCCCTCTTGTGGGGGTGGTGACTAGTTGTTCCATAGCATTTGAGTTTATAAATTCTAGGAACCTTTGGGCTAGGGTGTTGGGGCTTGAGTAATGCTCCCAGTCAATGTTTGGGTAGTTGACATCACCCAATATAATGGTGTTTGGAGAGACCTTCATATACTTAGACCCAGCTTGTCCAACATTGTTCAATATTAACCAACATTGCTGGACGTTGGCCAATATTACTCTACATTGACCACAGTTGTGCTAGTTGGTGTGTGCGATTTTCTTTACATATACTACATGGTGGTAAATGCTGTTTAGCACTGCTTTATATTGCTTAACACATGGCAATCATGCCTCAGGTGGTGCTGAAGGGCTGGCTATGTCGGATGCACATACTACACTCCCTATACATGTTTGAAAGCAGGTAGTGTCAACTAAGGCATTCCTTTTACTATATGTGCGAGTCAGAGAGAGGTATCATTTCCAGAGTTCCTACTGTGCCAGTGTATGTGTCATGCATTGCCTCTTTGCTAAGTCCAAAGCATTCTGGGCATGCCTCCTTCTGCCTACTGGGGCAGGCTCAGGTTGTTCCTCCTCCGAGTCACGCTCTGCCTGTGATGGTCTTGGCAATGGTGGGGGGCTATTTGGCCCAGGCCTATGCTGGTCCTGCTGCATCTGTTTTTGCAGGATCATATTATGTAGCATAGCACATACCATGACAATTTGGGTACATGTAGTTGGTGAGTACTGCAAGGCTCCACCAGATGTGTCCAGGCACCGGAACCGTGACTTGAGCAGCCCAAACACACGCTCGATTACATTTCATGTTTGTGCTTGTGCCTCATTATGGCGTTCATGTTCAGGTGTGTGTGTGTTTCTGATGGGTGTCATCAGCCACGGCTCCAATGCATAGCCAGCATCCCCCACTAGGTGACCATGTGGGATGTCCCTGTTGGCAAATGTCTGGTACAGCTGTGTCAGATGCCAGATATGGGAATCATGGTAGCTTCCAGGGCAGCCAGCACACACATTCAGTATTATGCCCTGGGCATCACACACGACCTGGCAGTTGATGGAGGGGAAGCCCTTGTGGTTGAAGTAGACCCTACCCCGCTCACCGGCTGGTGCTTTGATGCATATGTGCGTGCAGTCTATTGCACCCACTACCTCAAGGTATTCCGCTATTTGCTGGAAGAGATGCATATTGCTGGCCAATACCTCATGGGAATTGGTGAAATATACATAATCACCGACATGTGCTGACATGGCATCCAGGAACTGGTGCAGTACCTTGGATGCTGATGCCTGTGATATCCCCATCATATCACTAGTTGGTCTCTGGAAGGTACCTGTTGGTAATATTCTTAGGCCAGCACGTACCTTGGTTTCCACTGGGATCGGTTCCCCTCTGTTGGTTCTGTGTGTGAGGCGTGGCCTGCACAGCTCAACAATTTGCTGCAAGAGGTCTCTGTCCAGTCTATAGCGCTCCACTATCTCCAGCTCATGTAGCCCCTGGTAGGTTACCCTGGGCCTGTACACTCTTCTTCGTCTCCTCACTGTGGGTTGTCCAACAGCATTTGCATTATCACCACCCTCAGCATGTTGCATATGTCGCCTTATAACAGCAATGGCAGCCCCTAACATTTTTTGTCTCAGTATAGCTTTTTCAGCTTTCACTTCTATTAGCTTACTGCAGTGTTGCAGTGTCTCTTGAGAGAAACATAATGGACTGTTGTTTGCAGAGTTTTAAGTGCTGGGCTGGGCTGGGCTAGTGTACTGCCTGTGTAATTGCCTGTTTCTGATTGTTTTCACCTGCTAGCTCTGCTAGTACTCCCTGGTAACTTCCTACTATTTGGTGTGCTTCCTGTTTCCTTTCTGTTTCCTCAGGGGGGAGCACCATGCACACAAGTGCAAACACGGGCATAGCAGCTAACACGCGCGCACACATGCTTACACGGACTAAAACTTGCTTATTCTTGTAAAACACATGCACACCGGTGCAAACGCACTTACAACTGTTTACACAGCCTTACATATGCTTACTCCGGCTTACACGCACGCACACATGCTAACACTTGCGCACACTGTCTTACTCAGGTTTACTGGCATGCACATGCACGCAGGCACGCTCAGCAAGAAACTTTGGTGTTATCCACGGCATACACCTTCAATTTCTTTACTTTACCTAGCCTACCTGTTGACACACCTCTTTCAATGATATGCAGATCTCAGCTGACACATGCCACTCTGCTCCAATGAGCTTCACTTCTTTCATACGTACCTCTCTCTTGATGTCACCTATCTTCTACTCTGTTACTCCCCTTATTCTACTCCTACACTCCACTGACTGTGCTCATTTGCTATGTAAACTTGCGATTCACTATCCTAACCCTCATTTGCATAGGATTGCCTACTAATGCTTGGTTACATCTCTTAGACTGAGCTTCCCCCCTTAGCAACCTCTACTCGGTGGCCTTGTTGTCTTCAGCCTGCCATTCACTTGCATTGTAAATTCATATCAGCAATAAAATCCACATTTGTGGATCTTAATTATTGATTTTCTGGTTTTTAGGGTGCAGCACATTTGCGCAGCGCTGTGCTTAAACCCTGGAGATCGGGATGAAAAAAAAAGTTTTTTTTTTTATTTTGCATCACTTCACATTGCCAATGGCCGTATTTTTGGCCATTGGCATGCTTCCTCCTGTAAATGCATCCTTTTTTTGGAGCTGTCACAGCTCTGTTTTGCTATTTGCAGAACCGTACTTAGTTGTCAACTGAGTACATTTCTGCAAATAACACTACTCCTACTCAGACAGGTTCGGGTTTCCTGGATCGCAAATTTACCTCATTTGCATAGCTTTTGCCTGCAATTGTGGTAATTTGCATATCCAAACCCTGTCCGTGTAGGACTAGTTTTGAGAGCTCTGTTGCATGCCCCTACTGGCTGTTCCTGGATTGCTCAGCGGACGTGTTGGCTGCATGGAGTCTTACTCTACTCTTAGACTCCGTGCAAGCCTTCGTGAATCCAGCCCTCTTTTTATTTTCTGGCTCTGAAGCTTATTGTATATTATAGACCCAGGGTATCATTATTATTTTGAAGTTGTTTTGTTTTTGGTACTCTCTAAAGCATAAGTTTATTTGGTTAGAGTGAGGAATTTGTTCATGGGAGTAGTTTTCACATTCATATGTTGTTGCTACTAATTAATCTGTCTAGTTATAGTGCATATATATGTATATATTTATATCTATCTATTTATCTACATCTATATATCTGTATTTAAATCATTTATACCTGTCTCTCTGTCTGTCTTCACACACATAGACAGACATATGTCAATAGATATATATTTATATATATTAATATTATACTGTAGATAGATAGAGATATTGATACACCTACACACATGTAGTATCTTCTTCAATAAGAAGATAGCAGCATTGTTTCCCTAGCTACATATCTTCTGAGAATCTTCTACAATAAAATCCATTTCTGACTGACACTGCCCCATGATTCACATGAAAAATTCTGCTCAAACATCTTTATCTGGAGAGCCCCGTCTCTTACTAACAAAAGAAAACATTTGATGCAATTTAAATTTATATTTTTTTCCTTGACATTGCTATGGAACTGATATTCTCCTAATTGCAGCTCCTGAGCAAAGAGTAATGCATGTTTATATTTCCATTCTGAGCACACAGGATTGCAATGTGGTTCTAAATTGCTCAATGCTTAATGCAGTACAAGCTATAGAGGAAGTTGTTCAATTCTTCTTTTTAATCAGTTGTGATAAAAAGGAAATATAAATCTGTTTCCTTTACACAAATATGAAGGCAGCAGAATAATGTCTAACATAAGGTAGAGGCAATTGGTAGTACTAATGAAGCAAGCTGGAAAATATGTATCCATGTCTGTCTTTCTGTCTAACTTAGTCTGCTATGGAAAAATATACCTGAGACTATAGTGCTGTGTTTATTTGCTATATCAGCGTGAATCATAGCAAGAGTTATTCCATTTCATTTTTGAGTGCAGTCATCATGCCTTCAAAAAAGATAGATGGATCAGTGCTACCTTAGTATGCTGCACATTTCCTATTCTGCTTTTATAATACATTAAAAAACAAGCTGACTAGTGGCTACACATATACAGGTCTATGCACCACTGAAATGGAAAATAATCCCTTGAGAAATAACTGTGAAGTAAGGATTGCTCTAGGGTACAGAATTATTAAAAAATGGCTTGGGTCACGATTGTTCTGTTTCCAGGTGATTATACTTTGTTAATTAGCCTTTACTGGGGCTAAGCGGCATGTCTTGAATAATGCTTTAAGCCACTATTTTCAGTTGGATTTCTCCCCAATGAGTGTACAGGCTAACACCAGACATTTCTGTGTAATTTAAAAGTCATACTTGTTAAGTGTAAGCTTTCTGTTGGCGCAGATCTAGAACTGTTGACAGTCAAGCAGTGTCTTTAGAGACCATGCTGGAAATTCAGTTAACATGGTAGTGTGTACCATTGTTTTTGCAGTCTGTTAAATTAAACCTATTGGGACGACATTCATCATACATCCCATGTCAGGCTCCTTCTTTTCTGATCTTTGTTCTCATGCTGATTTCCTGTGAGGCACTTAAACATGCAGTAAGACTATGTTCAGTAGTTTAATAAGAACTGTAACCACCAAAGATACGCACAGTGACCCCATGACATTATTCTGTTATTTTGCAGAAGTCTTCATACACACTAGGAAGCATGGAAAATTCAATAGATGGCTCAGAATGCTCTAAGTCTTTTTTTCTTTCTTCCATTGATTTAACCTATAGCCCTCTCATGTAACTAATAACTCCTTCACTCCATACTAATTTAAGATGTATACCTCCCAGTAAGAATTTAATATATTGATGTATTACAGTATTGTCTTTGTGTTCCTACCTGTATGGCTTGCAATTTTTCAAAACTTTCATATATTCCTTTATCATTTTTAAATTGACCTAAATACTGAGAAAGAATGAGCCAAAAAGATGTATTTTGCTTTCCTTTCACTGATAATTCTACCGAAAGAAAAATATGACACGGTTTTTAAATAACCGCAGTGCTACAGAGTTTGGAGCCACTATAATGCATTTTGCTTTCCTGTTTGTGAACTGATAACATGTAGTGATGTTTCCACAGACTTTATCATTATGGCTGAGAATATTTGTAGATAGAAGAGATGATATTTTAGCAATGAAAAACTGCAGCAACAGTATGAATATCAGTAGGTCATATTTTACAGGCTATCTGTTACAGCCTGAACTTTAACATGTAAAAACTGCAACAAATAAACCAGCATTTGATTATGTATTTTAATGCACTGCAGAACAAAATAAAAAAAGAGAGAGAGAGAGAAGGGTATAAGTAACAACCCTAAGCTAGCCTTAGCATTCTTGTTTGTTTGTTTGTTTGTTTGCTTATTTATTTTTAAAATGCTTGCCAATTCTTACTTCACATATTTACTCGTACTTCTCTGTTTAATTATTTATTTTATTCCAAAGCAAAACACTCCATGGAATTTCATATTAAACCAAATTACCCTGCTGTGTCTGAGTACCTGGGGTTGAATTTCTAATACATAATATAATATACACTGTAATATATGTATAATATAATATATATTGTAATATACATTGTAGTATATGGTGATGTAAATATAAATGACCACATGTTTAATGTGTTAAGAAAAAGATTAAAGTTTATCCCTGTTTCTAGGATACTTCGTCCAGAAATATTGGTGGACTTATGGCTTTTTTATGTAAGTTACAACTGATTTTTTTTTTTCATTTGAGAAAATACAGACAGTGTCTAAATGAATCTTGATTAGACAGTATTGTCTCAAGTTTAAATTTTAAGAGTCAAAATAAATGTGTGTCCCCTTTTATTAATAAAACAGCTTTAGTTTTTCATGACTTCATTATACATGAGATTATTATATATGTTAATAACACTTTGAAATATGTGATTAAGTTTAATCTTACTAAAGAAGAGTGGAAGGCTTTAAAAACTTTGGAAAGGGATAGATCTGTTATAATAAAACCAGGTGATAAAGGGAGAAATATAGTGGTGATGAACATTGATTTTTATAAGAAAATGTGTTTTAACGTATTGTATAATGAATTTGAATATCAATTACTAGAACATAATCCATTGTAACAAATATAGTTGGGTACTATGACAATACTGGAAGATTTGGTTAATAGGGACATTTTATCTGAAAGGTCAAAAGATGTACTAGTTATGGTAAACCCCCATATTCCCTTAATTTATGCCCTACCCAAAGTTCAGAAAAATATGGAGAACCCATCAGGGAGACCAATTGTATCTGAGGTGGAGGGGGTCCCACGGAAAGCGTAGGATAGATTTTGGATAAAATACTACAACCTTATGTGATGCATCTTCCCTCACACATTAGGGATACACAGCATTTCCTTAAGGAAATTAAGTGGCAGAAAAGGTTTTTTTTGCAAAAGTTGATGTTAGTAGTCTGCATACTACTACTGAACACAGATAAAGACTAGAGGCCATTGAACATTATTTAGTGAACGTTGATTGATTACAGAGTATTTTAAATATAGCGAGTTTTATTTTGAATAATTGTTTTTCTTTTGATGGGTCTTTTTAAGACAACTTAAGGGTATGGTTATAACACAAAACTGAACTCAAACTGCTGAAGGTGTCCCAAGTCAAAAAAGAACATAGAGATCATCTCTGGGTATACCACCATGGACTAGCAGACTGCTTAAAAGATTTTTAAAACTTTCAACTTTTAATAAAACAAAAATAAAAATGAAAACAAAAATCCACTTCAGTAGCCTTTAGATGTGATAAGCGCTTTAGGCTATTGGCCTTCTTCAGATCAGTCTGAGCAAGGCCAATAACTGAAAGTGCTTTTCATATCTAAAGGCTACTGAAGTGGATTTTTGTTTTCATTTTTACTTTTATTTTTGTTTTATTAAAAGTTGAAAGTTTTAAAAATCTTTTGAGCAGTTTGCTAGACCATGGTGGTGTTCCCAGAAATTATCTCTAAGGGTATGGCTATGGGGGCTAAGTTTTCTCCCATCTATGCTAATTTGTTTATGGGATGATTTGAGGAATTTTTTTATACAGTGATTCTTACTTTGTTAGCAATGTGGTGTTTTATATTTGCTACATTGATGATTTATTTTGTATAGCTCATGGCTCATAGGAATAGTTTGCTGCTTATATGAAGGCTATACAGAACAATACATTTGGTTTATCTTTTACTTAAACATGCATGATAACACAATTCATTATTTGGATGTCAAGTTGTATATTGTTAATGATGCATAGATTTGATAACATATATATAAAAAAACTTCTGGGAATTATTTTTTGTATGCATCTAGTGGACAACCTGGCCACTTGATAAGATCTCTCACATATGGTGAATTCTATAGAGCTAGAACTTTATGTTTGGATGAGTTTAATTTCTAGACAGTAGCTGTAGATGTAGTTTATAGACCATTATCTAGGGGGTATAATTACAATATTCTCATTACCACAATGCAGAAGGTTGTAGATGGATGTAACCAATTTACTTGGAAATAAAATGTGGTGAAAAAGGTGTTTGGGAATTATAAAGGGGAACTGGAGGATATATATTTTGTGACTCGTTATGCTCCATTTGTTGAAGGTATATCATGTATCTTGAGGAAACATTGGTATATTATAACATCAGATGTGATATATAAGAATTTGAAATTGAATATTTCATACAGAAATTCACCTAGCACAGTAAGCAGAGTTGTACACACACATATGGGTAGTGAGGTTTGAAGTCTCAGTGTAAGGGATGCACTACTTGCAGTTACATGGATCAGGGAAATACACATGTCATGAATGGGAAGCTGTTCAAAGTTCTAGGAGTATTTAATTGTTATAAAAATGGTGATTTATGGGTTACTTTGTCCCTGTAATAGGTTTTACATTGGCAAGATCATATGTCAACTTAAAATGAGGATACTTTAACACATCCAAGATGTCAAAACATAGTTCTTCTACTAACCCTGTATCATAATAGTGATTTGGACTTATTGAGGTTCTTTATAATGTATGTGTTGACATGTTTTGATTTATATTTAGATCCTTCTGATATTTTATTACAGAAGGAGGCTTGGTTTATTTTCACTTATGATAATTTGCAACCAAAGAGCCTTAAGAATGCATTACTTATGAGATATTTAATATAAAAGCTTTGGAAGTACCTTGGAACCTCATTTCATAGAGTTTAGGATATGTGTATTGTTGTATTCAACTGGCTTATTGTTATTATTAGTATTGTTATTATTATTATTGTTATTCTATGAACTCATTTGTTTCAACTGAATTATTTTTGCTTTATGTTTTCATTTAAATTCATACGCATTCTGTCACATTCTATTGCTCTATTTAGTAATGTTGTATTTGATGAACTATTTAATTGCTTTACTGTGTTTAAAACGTTTGAACCTTGAAGGCATATGCCAAGGTGCTAGTTCATTTTTGTGTTATACACATTCTTCTTGATTTCTAATAAAGTTGTTGTTTTTTTGTGCCAAATGATGTTTTTCTGACTTTCTAATACATAATGACTTCTTCTTCTTCTTCTTCTTTTTCTTTTTTTGGCTTTTTCCTGGTTAGGGGTCGCCACAGCGGATCATCTGTCCGCTCATGATTGGCAGTGGAGTTTTACAGTGTCGAGTTGCCAGCCCAGCGCCCAACCTTCCACAGAAGGCACACACATGCACACACCCACACCTAGGGCCAATTTAGAGTGTCCAATTCACCTACTGCATATCTTTGGGATGTGGAAGGAGACCGGAGCACCCGGAGGAAACCCACGCGACCACAGTGAGGACATGCAGACTCCGCACAGAAGGCACCCCAGTCGAGAATCGAACCAGAGAATCTCTAGCTGTGAGGCTATTTTCCTTTAATTAAATATTATATGCACACACATAGCTTTTATAATAGAGATTTTAATTTACATGGAAGAATAAGCTTGTGATCTCTCAAATTCTGGGACTGCCTGTAAAGATAAAAAAATGAAAATATATATTGTTGACATTTTGTGAGTCATGAAAGGGGGCAGAGTTGATAAAAAAGAACTTTGATGTATTTACACTGGGGCAAGAAGCAATTTATCTAAATTAGACAGAAGAGCAAGTATGGAAGGGAATTAGTGGACAGACAGAAGCCTGGCTGGGGGGAAGAGAATGAAATAATAAATCTTAAAAGAGAAAAGAGTGAAAGATTTGTATGAACTGCATCCTAAGTGCTGAAAGGTGACAGGTCTGGTTACAGAACCTCATGCAGACCTGTAAAGTCTCTCATTAGTAAATCATTAAAATAAAATCTAACTTGTTGTAGGAAATGCTGATTTCATTACGTTATTTTCTTTTGTATGTTATTTCATCTGACAACAAGAAGTACACTTTACTAGAATAATCAAAGCTATCCATAATCACGATCCTTCCTCCTTTGTCCAGTTTCATAATCTGGATATTTATATTATCAATAAGTTCTATTAGGCAGCATCTCTCATGCATTGTGAGTTTTTTCACAAACTTAGTTCCATCAACACTATGTGTTATGGTACTTTGGAATCACAATTAAATTACTTTGAAAGTAAGCTTTCTAAATTCTGGATCTTAACAACCACTGTAGCAGCCAAATGAAACTATGACAACAGAACCACGGCGTTAATTCCTGCTGCTAAACGCCAAATGCATAGACAGTGATACTCCAAACTGCAAATATGATCCACTATACGAAAAAGCTGAGCTTAGTTTAAAACCATTTATTGCACACAAATGATTAAGCGCTTTCACCTACGACCATAGTAGGCTTCTTCAGAATAAAAAACATTTCATTCACAGAACTTAAATAGTTAAAATTGTTAAAATTGGCGCCAAAAAAACTCTATTCCTTAAAGAGATATACACTTGTAATATACTGATGTTTACTCTCATACTATAAACAGTCAAACTAAATTTTACATATAAAATGTAACAATTTGTACTAAAACTTGATAATAAATTAAATTAAATATATAGATAGTACATCTTACTTTCTATAATTTCATTAACAGAATTCTATAATACTTTTAGTAGATATACTGTCGTTCAAACCTGGTGGAGTCGTGGCATCTGTTAATATCTGCCAGTAAGTTTCCCTAAATGATAGTATATTTTTTAAATTACACCCTTTTGGATACAAATTCATCAATCAGAAGGAATAGCAAAACAGAGGGATCCAGTGTCTCAAAATATTTATACGAGCCCATAAAAATCAACCTTCAAGGAACTATCAAAGGAGGAAGGGAAAAGCCAAGAAACATCAAATATTTGTCCTTGTGGATGTTTTGGTAAGACTGAATTCTTAACTGAGGATTTCTTTAATATGTTTAACTACTGAATTCTTAACTGAGGATTTCTTTAATATGTTTAACTTAGCCACAGTGAATGTATCTGCAAAAGCTTGTAGTGTTTTTAAGAAGGGGGGTTTAATTTTGTTCCAAGTTTTAAATTGGATTTAGTGAAAGCTTTGATTCAACTTAAGTTTTTTAATAGGAATTTGAATCTTAGGTTATTTTTTTCTGATAGGCCCAAAGCCAATCTAGAAACTTATATGTGTTTCACCATAAAGAGTATTTTGTGCCACCAATGAATCCTTGAGAAGTAGTCTTTGAAAAAAATTGTGAGGCCCAGTTTAGAGAATTATGCAAACAAACAATGACATTTGTGAAAAATCTCACAATAGATGAGAGACGCTGCCTAATAGAACTTATTGAGAATACACGTATCCAGATTATGAAACTTGACAAAAGAGGAGGGGTCATGATTATAGATAACTCTGATCATTCTTGTAAAATATACTTCTTCTTGTCATATGAAACAACATACAAAAAATCATGTAATGAAATCATCATTACCTACAACAATTTAGATATCTTTCTTAATTATTTGGTATTACAAGGGCAATGAGATATGAAATATTTCAGGCCTTAATAGTAGCTAAGCCCCTTGAGTCATCTGTGCTTGGCATACCAAAAATTCATAAATGTCAAAGCAATTCCCTAACATAGACCTACTGTGGCAGCTAATAATTCAAAAACAGAACCTCTGGACAAATATATTGATATGAGATGAAAAGGGATGTTTAACACAAAAATGCATATTTTAAAAGACTCATGGCATTTATTGGCAAGTTTGAATACAATAATGTTTGACAAAAATGTTTTATTCATCATGGAGGATGTAATTAACTTCTTCACTGTTATACCTCATACTGCATGTTTAGAATGGTTTATGTCTTTTCTCTTCCCCCAGACTGATGAATTCTCCACCTCAGACATACACATTCTGACAACATTGTTTGATTTGGTGTTGACCAACAATTACATTTATTTTGAAGGAGAATATTTTCATCAAATTTCAGGGGTGGCAAAGAGGCAGCATGAGCCCATTATGTTCAAATGCTGCTCTTGCTAAATGGGAGGAATTATTTGTACTTGCCTCTGAGTTTCCCGTCTTATTATATGCATGTTAAAGATTCCTCTACAATATGATTTTATGGAGTGGTTCCTTAGAACAATGGGTGACATTTTTTGTGAAATTGAGTCAACAACTTTTTTAAACATTACTTATAATGTTGATTCAGTTAAAATTAATTTTCTAGATGTTGTGATATCTAAAGATTTTTTTGAAGGGGTACACACTGACTATTTGCAAAAAACTATTTTTCTAACTTTTGTTTATATTTTTGCAAGTTGCCACCCCTTGCTCCAAAAGAAGGAAATACTGAAAGGTCAGATGGTTTGCCTTTCTAGATTAATCACATTGATGAGGTTTGTAAAGATGAATTGGACAGCTTGTGCAAGTTGTTCTTGGATGGGGATAGCCAGCATCAATTGTGCATGAAGTTAAAAATGAAATCTTAAAGGGACAAGAAGATAAATTTGTACCTCTTGTTAAATGTAGGGCAGAGTATTGTTTTCAAAGTTCAGCAACCATGACAGAAAAAAACAAACACAATAGCACTTGTGCAAAAAAAGCACCAGGCCAGATATCCAATAGAAATTTTATTCCATTAAAACTCTAATGCTTTGGCTCAATAACTTCAAAGAGTAAAGCAATACATAAAAACTGCACCATAAATACTCTTCCACATAGTAATTACAATTATTCAATTAAACAGCTAATTACTCTGTTATCAAATGAAATACCTCCAGCTACATTCAGTGTATTCAAGGTTCATTGGAAGTTAGTCTAGTCATGACAAACTCCGACTGCCCTTTAATTGTAATTCCCTATACTTGTGATATTCACAAATAAGTTAATTCAATAAAGAAAAACTGTAATATAGTTTTTAATACTGAAATCAAGTAAATCATAGGTGGCCAGGCTAAGAAGGTATTTAGTAAAGGAAAATCTATTAAAAAATTGCTGGAGTTAAATATGGACAAAAAATAAAGTTTAAACACATCAAACAATATGAGTAAGTATGGATGCTGTAGATGTTGTAGGTCCATCCATGAGGAACCATATGCTATGGTTGAGGATTTTGACAGGACACTTGTATATCCAGGTAGATGTAATTGTAACAGTCTCAAAGTGGTATATCTTGCTACCTACACAGCAGGCAGTGCATTTTATGTTGGTAAAACCAACAGGAAATTGAAAGAAAGGATAAGACAGCATGTTTATGACATTAAAAGGCAATTCACATACTAATGCACTAAGTAGAAACCATATTCAATGTAACAGTTATAAGAAATTTTGTTCTTTATTATTGACAAAGTGGTAACATCAGATAGAGGTGGTGATGCCGAAAATCTTTTTAGAATTTGAAGAGTAGTCTGGCAACTGAGGCTTAATGCAACAGTCATGCCTGGGCTCAGTGACAGCATTTCTATTATCAGTGTGATAAAAATGAGAGCTGACAAGCCCTGAACATTTAGATTGCATTTTCATATATATATATATATATATATATATATATATATATATATATATATATATATATATATGTATGGTTTACTGAATAGTCATTTGGTTGAAAAATAACATCTCAACCCAAAACATTGAATTATCAAAATGTCTATAATCATTTAATTGAAAAAGCGATGAGATCAACTCTACTATTTTGCAGGGGCCCCCCATGTGGGGGGGGGGGGGCTGCACCCCCACACCCCCCTACTTAAATATATAAACTCCAGTGCAGAAATGGGCAAATTTGATAATTTCGTCATTGTGTGTTTAGACTAATTTTATTTCAACATTTTGATAATTGAATATAGTGTGTTCAGCCAAGTCAGTTTCAACCATTTGCCAACATAAAATGCACTGCCTGCTGTGTAGGTCGCAACATATACCACTCTGAGACTGTTACAATTATATCTACCTTCCAAATCTTGAATTTCAAAATCTCTAAATTCAAAATACTGAAACCAAAATCTCAAAAGCTCAAAATACTGAAAACTCAAACTACTGAAACTGAAAATATCGAAAAAAACACTGGACACCAACACTAACTATATTGCAGCACAACTACATACAGAAACATATTAGTCTTCTCCAAGTATAGCCAGGAGGCAAGCCCCCTGCACCCCCCATCTGGGGGGCTGCACCCCCTACACGTCCTGCTACTCAAACAGATCAACTCCAAGATCGCACTTCACTACACTAAGATGAGTTATGTTGTAGTATAGCAAATTAGAAGTGAGCATAGGGTGTGCAGGGGGGCTTACCCCCCTGCCTATACTTGGAGAAGAGTAATATGTTTTTGTACATAGTTGTGCTGCAGTACAGTTAGTGTTGGTGTCCTGTGGTTTTTTTTTTTTTTCGATATTTTGAGTTTCAGCATTTTGAGTTTCAGTATTTTGAGTTTTTAGTATTTTGAGCTTTCTAGATTTTGGCTTCAGTATTTTGAATTTAGAGATTTTGAGATTTGAGATTTAGAAGTGGACCTGTATATATATATATATATATATATATATACATGTATATATATATATATATATATATATATATATATATATATATATATATATATATATATATATATATATATATCTATATATATACATATATATATATATATATATATATATATATATATATATATATATATATATATATATATATATATATATATATATATATATATATATATATATATGTTTATATACACAGACACACACACACACAAACAGACATACACACACACATATATATTTTATTTTTTATTTATTTATTTGCTGTTGTTTAATCAGGATAGTCCATTGGGCCCAAAGAACCCGTTTTCAATGGAGTCCTGGGGAGAAAAGCTCCACATACAGATTATACAAAGATTATGTTACACAATACATAAAATACAAAGATTAATTTCAATACATAGATTATATAGAGAAAAACATAAGTATCAAACAAAACAAGTAATAGAGGTGAAATATAAAAAGAAATAGTATTGTGTTTTTTTTTTTTAATCACTTGGTACAAGTGAGGAGTTGAATGGTGGAAGCAAGCATGAATTTGCTAGCTGGGAATGGAAAAAGAAAGAAGAGTAGTGGTGGAAGTAGGGTAGGTTATGAAGGATGTGAGCAGGAGCATTGCCATGAGGATGTTAGATAAGAGTGTAGTAATTTTTTAAAGTGTGGGAGGCTAGCAATTGTATGGATGGATGGGGGAAGGGCGTTCCATTGGTGTGCTAGTGAGAAGAACAGGAGGTGTTGTCCTGGAGCGTGTATGGGACTATAGAGCTCTATGAGGTTTTGATTTTTAGATCTTAGAAGTCTTTGTGTTTGATGCATTTTAAAGGTAGTTGAAAGAGAGGGACAGAGTGCTGGCTGGAAGATGAGTTTATGTGCATAGGTGAGTTGAGTGTAGGAGAGGTAGTGGGGTAGCTCTAGCCAGTTGAGTTTTTTGAGAGTTTCACAGTGATGGGTAGATGATTTGCTGCTGGTTGCAAATCTGGCTATTTTATTGTAGCAAGATGATAGTTTGGATTTCAGAGAAGATTGTAGGTTTGTTAGAAGAGGGGTGCCATAGAGAAGGGAGGGAAGGAGAAATGTGGTAGAGAGGGTAATTTTGGTAGTAGAGGTGAGGAACAGATGGTGGCGGTAGAGCATGCCTAATTTTTGAGGCTTTTTTTTTATATTTAGGAGTAGATGGGAGTTGAATTTCAGCTTGTCATCAATTTGAATCCCGAGTAGTTTGGCTTCTGATACCAGCTCGAGACATGTATTGTTCTGGCTGGTGATGGAGAATAAATTTCTGTCAAAATTATTAGTTTTGGAGGGGGAGAATATCATAAGCTTGGTTTTAGCAGCATTGAGTGTAAGGTGGTTCTCTTTCATCCATTGTTCTGTGGTGGAGAAGGCATCTTGAGTTAGTTTTAAGAGAGTTGGGATGGATGGGGCAGCACAGATGATAGTGGAGTCATCAACATATTGAATAATATTTGCAAGGGGGATAGAGCGAAAAAAGTCATTAATGAAAATATTGAAGAGGAGGGGGCCCAGAATAGAGCCTTGTGGGACACCTGTGGGTGTGTCAAGGAAGGAGGAGGTGGCTTTTTTCCACTTGATAGCTTGTTGCCGATTGGAGAGATAGCTAGTAAACCAACAGAGGGAAGAGGGAGAAAGGTTTAGGTTAGAAAGCTTAGTAAGAAGGAGGTAATGAGAGATAGTATTGAAAGCTTTAGAGAGATCGAGGAGGATGGTAGATACAATGAGGCCAGAGTCCTTAGCTTTGTTCACAGTTTCAAGGAAGGATAGGAGGGCAGTCATAGTACTATGATGGGGTCTGAATCCATGCTGTGTAGGAGTTAGTAGATTGTTATCCAGAAGATATGGAAGGAGTTGAAGATGGATACATTTCTCCAGGAGTTTTGAAATGGGAGAAAGGATGGCGATAGGACGGAAGTTGGAAATATTAGTATTGGTTCCACCTTTGTGCAGGGGAATGATGTAGGCTTTTTTCCAGATTAGAGGAACAACATTTTCTTGGATTGAGTGGTTAATTAGGATACTGACAGGGAGGGCAATGGCTTCAGCAGCAGTTGTAGGGGAAGATCCCTGAGAGGAAATGCAGGTTGGAGGAGTATTTTTGTTTGAAAAAGAGCTGGTGAGTTTGGAAATAGAGTCTATGAAGAAAGAGTTAAATTGGGTTGCAAGATCAGTATCATCAGTATTTGGGCAATGGATTGGGTTTCCTGTGTTCCCGGGTTTTAAAAGGGTAGTTATGCCTTTCCAGAACTTCTGAGGGTTGGTTTTGAAATTGCTTTGAAGTCGGGTGAAGTAGTTACGACGGTCTGCAGAGATAAGTTTTTAACTGAGTAACGAAGGGTTTTGTATTCGTTGAGGGAAGAAGTAGTTTTGTTCTTTTGATATTGTGTCCAGGCTTTGTTTCTAAGTCGCATGGTGGTTAGGGTGTTTATAGTTAACCAGGGTGTGGATTGCCTTTTTATTCTTTTGGTTTTTAATGGGGCATGAGTATCTAGAAGGTTGAGGAAGGTGGTATTAAAGTGAGTGATAGCATTTTCAAGGGGAAGAGTCTTTAAGGGGTACCAGTTCAGTGAATTTAGTGCAGCTGAGAAAGCTTCAGGGTTGAATCTCCTATGGCATTGGGTAGTGATGTAATTATGGGTGACTTGTAAGGGAGAAGGGAGACGTCTTGCGTAAATGGGGAGGTGGTCGCTGAGGGAGACAGGTATTGTTCCATTATTTGGGTAGTAGTGGGGGTGGGAGACTAAAATCCAATCTAGGATGTTGCCACTGGAGAAGTCTTTGCTTGGTCTAGTTATGGTATTGATGAGTTGGGAGTAGTTGTATAGGTTGATGTTAAGGGAGTGTGAGGGGGATTGAATGGAGGACCAGTTAATATTGGTATCTCCAATGATTATGGTTTCATTGTTGATGTTGGCTGAAAGCCAAGAGAGGATTTCTTCTAGTATTGGGATATTGTCTCCTGGGGGAATGTACAGTGAGGCAATGCTGATATATTTATGTTTGTTTAGCTGGAGGTGAGCCAGTATTAGTTCTGCATTTTGGAACTGAGGAATAGCTTTATCATAGGGTGTTAAGTTTAGGGAGGATGAGTAGAGTAGAGCTACTCCACCACCCTTTTTATGGGTTCTGTCTGATCTGATGATTGAGTAGTAAGGTGGCATTATCTCAGAATCATTCATGTGTGGCTTTAGCCAGGTTTCAGAAATAGCTAAGATGTCTGGTTTGTTGTGGGATAGCCAGGCATGCAGATTTGG